>NW_011645860.1:0-2136 GCF_000223845.1 Gregarina niphandrodes | reverse complement strand
TACACGATTCCCTAAACATTGACGCGCGTGCAAACGTGTGTGGAAGCAGGCGGCAAGTGTGTGCAGCCGAGTGTGTGCGCTACCTTCGCCCCACACCTCGTGCATAAACCCTTGAGGTGGGATCTTGGATGATACTGCTCGCACGTAACCCGACGGCTGGGCGAAAGTTCCGAGGAAAAATGGAGCCAAAGATTGCTCCTGACCATTGGGTCACTGACTGTTGGCTAGCTAATCATGTCTTGTGCCTAACTAACTAATTTTGCTGACTCATCAAGTCCATGTAAGTTAGATATTCACTAGCTCGTTGTTGGACTGCAATGCTTCGATGCCGGCCTAGTCGGCATACCAGGGTTCGTATCCTGCTCTGTTGATAATCAACCAACTTGTTTTCATGAGTTCGTGGACGATCCATGGACTCACTTGAACCGATAGATTCACTGTCATTCATCATGCCGCAGCGTAAACTTTCCAGGCAGAACTCAAGCCAACTCGAAGCCGACACGCCGCAGACTCCCCAGACCCCGACTTCCTAGCCATCACAGCTCGAAACTTAGCCAACCTCTACCCCAATATTTGGAAATCACTGACCCCTCTCCTCAAAGGAAACCCACAGATCCACCAACGTCTTCAAAATTATACCCCACAACCAGACAAGTGCGATACTGCCTCCTCCTCTGTATCCTTGCTTCTGCTATCTCCGCCCGTCCTCTATATCCACATCGTATCCTTGCTTCTGCTATCTCCGCCCGTCCTCTATATCCACATCGTATAATGTAGATTTTACTTGATGGGCGAATGTGCTAGCTGCTGTGTGGAGCCGTTGTTGTCTGTGGGGCCGTTGGGCAAACGAAACGGATGAAGAAAGCAAGATCTCCCTAGGATCCGGAACCTTCTAGGATCCAAAACCCTACCAGACCTGGGGGCATAAAAGGGGCGCGCCAGGAACCCAGTTGCTGACCTAACGAACTCTCCTCCATTTGTATTTCACCACACCCGACACAATAATTTCGGTAACGACCCTGAAGAGATACCCCCCAAGTTAAAGATCTTCCCGCAAGGAAAATGAAATCCACCTACAGACAACGGCTTCCAGGCTTGACAAAAGTTGAAGAACTTCCAGTTCCTCCAACCTTGCCGCACGGACTTCACGACCCAGGGCCCCACGACGTAAGACTGTCCGCATCCTTTCTCGGGCTCGAGAAATGTGCACGACGTCAAATGGCGCTGAAGGGATCAAGTCCTCTGGGTCTAAAGGCCGTGCGGTGAAACGCGCCCACTGGGTTGGGACACTCGGCGAAGGCGGCACAAGAAGCGGTTCGTCAATTGCTGCAGCCACGTCGCTTACCAGCGTGATTGCGTTACAACTCGCCTTCCACGAGTACTCATATGCCTCTTCAGTTGCCACCCGGGCTGCTGTCTCCCGTACAGACCTATCGTACAGCCGGTTGAAGGTTTCTTCCGAGGCTGAAAAACGGAACCGCTCCTCCCGACGTAGACTGCAGATAACATCTTCTCGCGTCAGAGGACTTCCCATCTGACGACTGTCGGCAACATGCTGGTCGATGAGCAGGTCTACCAAATGACAGACGAGCTGTTCCTCCACCCTCACCCACCGACGGAAGCTTGGCCGTTGAGCGGACTCGTAGTCTTCACCCACTGGGAAGTGAGCTTCATCTTCCGGAGGCGCTTGCCAAGACAATAATTTTGAGAAATAAGCGGAAACCACACGGTCTCGGCGTTCACGATATACCTGGAGGTAGCGTTCGTAACGGATCCCAGCCACCTCGCGCACAATCCCGTTGGTCCAATTTCTCAGGCGAGTTTCCCGCAACGTCCTCTCTCCGGTTGCGAGCGTGAAAGCGATGGTTTGCAAATCCTCAGCCATCCGCCGAGCCATGACACTTTGCACAAAGGACCCGTCTGCATCCGTCTGATAGTTGCTAAGCGCATACGCTATGTTCTGACTGAGACAGCTTAGCAGTGTTCTGCGGCTTGGGTCTCTTGTAGACGGCCAGCACTCGTTCGTATCTTCGCACGCGTGCACCCAAGCTTGTGCCGGATACCAGCGACTAAGTACGGCGAGATACCGCAATCGTAGCGCCGGTGACATAGCAGCTCTCTTGTCCAAGTAGTAAG
>NW_011645859.1:7896-9560 GCF_000223845.1 Gregarina niphandrodes | reverse complement strand
GACCGGAGCGGGAACCGAGAGGTTCAAAGAAGGAGTGGTGAGACGGGTAGAAAGACTGCTATTGGTGTGCAATCGGTTTCGGCAGGGATCGAACCTGGGACTTTGTGGTTAACAGCCACACGCTCTGCCGACTGAGCTACGAAACCACGCTAACTCGCCCTTCATCTTGCAGTAAAGATGTGGTGGTACGATCGGGCGACGCGTAGCAATGAAGAAATCTTCAAGGGTCCCTTCAGGAACGGTGGCGTGGTGTAATGGTTAGAACTGGAGTCTCTGAATCTCCAAATCTGGGTTCGATTCCCTTTGCGACCTACCAATAACCACAAAACATCGCACTATCACACCAGCTCGTGCGCCACATACCCGACACGTTCAGCTTGGTCCGACAGCTGCTGATCCGACCACAGATAGTCCAGACAGTAATGGAGCTGATTATAATGCCTGCGTAGCCCAATGGGGTGTGTTTTAAGGCTTTGTGTCAAGACTCCAACGACCTCGGGTCAAACGCCGACGCACTGGGGTGAGCGTCGACCACAATATCTGCGACGACCTAGAATTCGGTGGTTCGAGTCCCACTCCAGCCAAGGGCTGTTCTGGGTTCTGGGAATTGAACCCGGGTCTTCTTCCACCCTAAGAAAGAATCATACCACTAGACCAAACAGCCAATGTTTTTGAGCCCGTCTTGGTATGTAGTTGCCGTATCATTCACGATGCCAACATCACCAGGATACCACCAGAACTGGCCTTCTATAACATCCGCTTGTACCCTCATCGACAGCTACTGGATTTGAACCAGTGCGGGCAAAGCCCAATAGATTTCTTGTATACCGCCTTAACCACTCGGGCAAGCTACCAAATATTCATCATAACAAAAATGACCAGCCGCGGTTCATTTTGGTTAATAGCGGCTAGTGGTTAGGAGAAAGTTGTGGCCGTTCAGACCGGTTCCTAGTGCAGACAAAGGGGAGTGTCCCCGCGCCGCAAATCCCTGTAACGAATGAACCCAGTCGCTGTTCTTGCCTTTTGTGTGATTCGGGGAGAAGGTGGATGTGTCAATGCGTTAATTCGGCCATCCGCACCATATCACACGTTGTGTGGGCGACCTAACATGGTAACTCGCATCCTTACTTTTGCTCACATCCAACCAACAGTCTTCTGTGCTATCAGATTATACCCCTACCCTCGTTTCTCCTACCTTCGCGTTGTGACCTTACAACTGTCATACCCATTCCTACTTACTATCCCACCTACGCTCCATCCTTCGACTCTGTCTATCTACCGGATTGTACCTATGTTCCTGCAGCTCGGGGTGTCACTCCCACCTAGGTCGTCCACCAGTGGTATCTCGGAAGTTGGCAGGAGGTGGGCTCGAACCACCGTATTCTGAATCAACAATCACCCCACCAAACACCACACTACCCAGTTTCGACTCCCCGAAGACGCACATTATGAATACTTTCAGTGCAGTCGGCGCTCGGAACCACCAGACCAGTGGGGCAAGCGCCGATCACAATATCAGTGACGTTTACCGTCACGATTCCCGCTCCTGGTTTTGTTCCCGATCGCACCACCCCTGCGCCCATCTCTACTGCAAGCTGAAGAGCGAGGTATCACGGTTTCGTATCTCAGCCGGCAGAGCGCGTGACTGCTAACCACAACGTCGC
>NW_011645859.1:7375-7725 GCF_000223845.1 Gregarina niphandrodes | reverse complement strand
CCCACACCGAGATCCGTGCTTCCATGCCCACCCCAAAAAATTAATACGAAATTCGAGCACGTCCGTGCCAAGGAGCTCGGAACCACCAGACCAGTGGGGTGGGGCGAGCGCCGATCACAATATCAGTGACGCTTACCGTCACGATTCCCGCTCCTGGTATTGTTCCCGATCGCACCACCCCTGCGCCCATCTCTACTGCAAGCTGAAGAGTGAGGTATCACGGTTTCGTAGCTCAGCCGGCAGAGCGCGTGACTGCTAACCACAACGTCGCAGGTTCCGATCCCTGCCGATACCGATTACACCTGCCGATCCGATAGCATCTGCGGTTTCGTGATAGAATGTTTCGTTGT
>NW_011645859.1:5923-7355 GCF_000223845.1 Gregarina niphandrodes | reverse complement strand
GTTGTCATCGAGGCGACCGGATTCGGCAGACGCACATTATGAACACTTTCAGTTGCGCCTCTCAGGTACAACAGGTGGTGTCGACAGCCGACACGAGTAGGATTCCCCCGAGCTACGGAGTGAGTCGACTGCAACCCACACCGAGATCCGTGCTTCCATGCCCACCCCAAAAAATCAATACGAAACTCGAGCACGTCCGTGCCAAGGAGCTCGGAACCACCAGACCAGTGGGGTGGGGCGAGCGCCGATCACAATATCAGTGACGCTTACCGTCACGATTCCCGCTCCTGGTATTGTTCCCGATCGCACCACCCCTGCGCCCATCTCTACTGCAAGCTGAAGAGTGAGGTATCACGGTTTCGTAGCTCAGCCGGCAGAGCGCGTGACTGCTAACCACAACGTCGCAGGTTCCGATCCCTGCCGATACCGATTACACCTGCCGATCCGATAGCATCTGCGGTTTCGTGATAGAATGTTTCGTTGTCATCACACGCAATGCATCCTGTATGTCCCCAAGCGAACTACTTTTGGGGCGGCTTGCCCGAGTGGTTAAGGGGGTAGAATTGCCGAGTGGTTAAGGGGGTAGAATTGTAATCTACTGGGCTTCGCCCGCGTTGGTTCAAATCCAGGAGCTGTCGGCAAGGGTTCAAATTCTGTCGGCTGTCTGTTGGTCTGTCGTTCTGAAGTTGGCAGGGGGTGGCTGTCAGATGTTGGCACCCCAAGAGTATCGTCATATCGAGAAACTAGAGAGCATTGCCGGACGATAAGGCGCTTCGTGTTTGATGCTATCGTTCTATCAAGAGTCAATGATCAGCACCCACCTCACTGGGCTACAGAGGCAATCTTCTCAGTTTTCCGCTGTAGTCTAGGTGGCAAGGATATACAACTTTCACCCGTACGGCCTGGGTTCGGGTCCCGGCAGTGGATGTGGGCGGAACATAGAGACCGTTTTGTCCGATGAGTTGGAACTCGCGACTTTGTTGTGAACAGCCACACTCTCTGCCGACTGAGCTACGAGACCGTGCTACCTCGCTCTTCATCTTTCAGTAAAGATGAACGCAGTGGTACGGTTGGAACAAGGGCAGGAGTGGGGCATTCTAATCGGTTGTTAATGTCTATGTAGGTTGGATCGGCGGCTGTATGATATTTTGTCAGTTTGGTCTGCCAGCTGCCGATCCGACCTGCACAGACAGAGGGATAGCACCAACAACCGGCCGGAACTGGAATGCGGTGGTTCGAGCCCCACTCCTGCCAAAAACCCCCGAGCGTGCCATTGCGCTCTACCTACCCAGCCTTCCTGATTCCAAACCCGTTAACCACACAAAAGCTCTCGAAGAGCCCGCCCCCCTTGCTGTTTCTTGCTCTACCTGCAATGGCACTCCGCTCACCCCACGCGGCTACGGAGACAATCCTTTCGGTTTATACTCTATTC
>NW_011645859.1:4414-5791 GCF_000223845.1 Gregarina niphandrodes | reverse complement strand
CTCACCCGTACGACCTGGGTTCGAGTCCCGGTAGTGGATGAGTGGTCGACGTGGAGACCATCCCGTGCCATCAGATGAGTTGGAACGCTGTCGCCAGAAGCATCACCACATCTGAGTGCGGCCGAACACATTAAGAGAATCAATCCTGTGGGGGCTGGATCGGATCCACCTCGAACCACACGCAATGCATCCTGCACGTCCCCAAGCGCACAACTTTTGGGACAGCTTGCCCGAGTGGTTAAGGGGGTAGTCTTGAAATCTACTGGGCTTTGCCCGCACTGGTTCAAAACCAGTAACTGTCGGCAAGGGTTCAAATTCTGCCAACCACCATACCGCTGCCATTCTGTGGGGTGGGGGACCTCAAGAGTGTCGGCATATCGACCGTTCTATCAAGAGTCAAAACCAAGAAGGCATTCCATCACGAGCGGCAGCCTTCAGGGCCACTAGAGGAGAGTGACGTCGCCGGGGTTCGAACTGGGGATCTTCTGCGTGTGAACCAGACATCATAGCTGCCAACCACCATACCGCTGCCATTCTGTGGGGTGGGGGACCTCAAGAGTGTCGGCATATCGACCGTTCTATCAAGAGTCCAAACCAAGAAGGCATTCCATCACGAGCGGCAGCCTTCAGGGCCACTAGAGGAGAGTGACGTCGCCGGGGTTCGAACTGGGGATCTTCTGCGTGTGAACCAGACATCATAACCGCTAGACCACGACCACAAAATGATTGAGCCGTCACGCGGAAGGCTCCAAATATATTTTTCGCCAATTGACTGCCACCGGTCCGACCCACAGCGGGGTGAGCCCCGAACACAAGATCTGCGACGACCTAGAATAGTTTGTGGTTCGAGTCTCACTCCTGCCATAAAACTCCCGAGCGCCAAGTCTTCCTCCTTGACCTCTTGGGCATTCTAGCAGTAACAGTGGTTGTCGACCGAGACTCAGCCAGAAAGCCGATGCCCACGTGTTCAACTGGGGCCTCAAAAAAGAACATACACGAAGCACAAATTTTGTGTGGAAGTGTTGCCGATATGTACAATCAGCGTGGTTATGACGAAAAGGCTCGATTATTCTGGGCTGGACCAAGTCGGCAGGCTAAACCCAGATGGAGCCGCTATCGTCCGTCTGCGTGGCGAAACGTCGTCTGTTATGAAGCGATGCCCCAACCCCAAGAAAAGTGATGACTTCAAGAAATTTTGTGAAGATTGTAATTTCGCCGACACAACGGCTGGAGACGACGCCTCCGCCTGCCTTTGACCTTCTTCTTTCTGATCGCCTAGAAATTTTCCGGTTAACAATGGCTAACGCAATGATAGGTAATGCACTTTTGTGAATCATTTCACTTTTTTCTCTCACCATCCCAACAATACTGACCCAC
>NW_011645859.1:3787-4339 GCF_000223845.1 Gregarina niphandrodes | reverse complement strand
AACGTGGTTATGACGAAAAGGCTCGATTATTCTGGGCTGGACCAAGTCGGCAGGCTAAACCCAGATGGAGCCGCTATCGTCCGTCTGCGTGGCGAAACGTCGTCTGTTATGAAGCAAGAAAAGTGATGACTTCAAGAAATTTTGTGAAGATTGTAATTTCGCCGACACAACGGCTGGAGACGACGCCTCCGCCTGCCTTTGACCTTCTTCTTTCTGATCGCCTAGAAATTTTCCGGTTAACAATGGCTAACGCAATGATAGGTAATGCACTTTTGTGAATCATTTCACTTTTTTCTCTCACCATCCCAACAATACTGACCCACAAACGCGCACTCTTCCTCCATCTCGTCAAGATTACGTACTACCTCGGAGCCTCCTCATTGCGCATTTACCCGCTCTTCCTTCTTGGCTGTCGGATCGGCAGCTGTCGGACCAGCTGGCGACCCTCAAGTCAAACACTGACACACTAGAATACGGTGGTTCGAGTCCCACTCCAGCCAAAAACTCCGGGGGGTACCAAAGAGAATTGTTTTCCGAGCCCCAAAAAAGAGC
>NW_011645859.1:2056-3767 GCF_000223845.1 Gregarina niphandrodes | reverse complement strand
CCGATATGTACAATCAACGTTGTCTTCCTCGAAAGTCCTGCCAAAGAGGAAGCAGCACTTCGAGAGAAGGTCGCCAAGGGGATGAGCGCCGACCGCAACATCTGCAGACGACCTAGAGTACGGTGATTCGAGTCCCACTCCAGCCAAAAACTTCGGGACGTACCAAAGAGAATTGTTTTCCAAGCCCCAAAAAAGAGCACACGCGAAGCACAAATTTTGTGTGGAAGTGCTGCTGATGTGTACAATCAACTTGGTTGTCTTCCACGAAAGTCCTGCCAAAGAGGAGCCAGCATTTCCAGAGAAGCCGCCAAGGGGGTGAGCGCCGACCACAACGTCTGCAGACGACCTAGAGTACGGTGATTCGAGTCCCACTCCAACTCCGAGCGTACCACTGGTGGGCGACCTGGGCAGGAGCGGCACCCCGGGCTACGGAGCATGTTAACTGCAACCCATAATTACGCCGGAAATTGTGGGAAATTCGAAATGCCAAGTGCCCACCAAAGCCGTATAAAAGATCGGTCCGTCAGCCTGATCCGACAGCTGGCAAAACCTGCCCACCAAATCCTGGTCCGACAGCCGCCGATCCGACCCACACAGACATCAACAACCAATCAGAATGCCCCGCTCCTGCCGTTGTTCCGACCGTACCACTGCGTTCATCTTTACTGAAAGATGAAGAGCGAGGCAGCACGGTCTCGTAGTTCAGTCGGCAGAGAATGTGGCTGTTAACCACAAAGTCGCAAGTTCGATCCCTGGCGAAGCCGATTGCTGTCCTGCTGCGCTCCAACTCATCCGATAAGATGGTCTTTATGGTGGTACTCCATCGTGAGCGACCGCAGTGGGGGTCAGTGCTCAACTTGAACCGGCGTGCCTTATCTTGTGCACGGTGAGAGCGCGCCCCCCGCCGTGGTAGCGCTCAACGGTCATCTAAATATGCGTGACCTGGATGAGACTCAGCCAGGTGGGGCACGCGAGCCCATTGACTCCAGCGGGGGCGGAGCCCGGGTCGGCTCTCACCACGACCACGTCGCCAACCTGCAGTTCCGTCTCGGACGGGCCCTCTAAGGGCAGGTCTCTTAAGAGTATGCGGCGGAAACACTCCTGCATAAGGAGGCTCAGCATTCTTCGTCGCTTGGGCTCGAGGGGGACCGGGCCAGGTTTTAGCGGCGGGCGGCATACGACGGGCGCCCGAACAGCACCTCATACGGGCTGACGCCCAGGCTGACATGCGGCGTGGAGCGTTACCGACAGATAGAGCGAAGTGGTAACAAACCAGGGACAGGCAAATGGGTAAAATCCGGTAGAAGACTAATGATAGCAGCCCGTAGGTTGTAATGTAGGTAGGGGAAGGAGCAGTAGTAAGTGGGAATAGGCTGGGAGGGAAGGTATGCCAGTTGCAAGGTCATACAGTAACGGAAGGAGAACAGAGTAGGGATAGAGTCTGACAGCACAGAAGTTTGTAGGTTGGGAGGGCCTGTGACTTTTCAACAACAAAAAATAAAAAAAGAAAGGATGTGAATTACAATGTTAGGTCGCCTACACACACGTTGGGCGTGGAGCGAGAGGCCGAATTACCGCTTTAGCACATCACGGCGTACTGTTATACGTGCCCACCGCCGCCTCCAACGTGTGGTCGATGTCGTAACGCCCTTCCTGCCACATGGCGGAGAGCATCGACTTGAGCCCCTGATGTGACACCTCGTTGATCGTT
>NW_011645859.1:863-2036 GCF_000223845.1 Gregarina niphandrodes | reverse complement strand
TAGGCTGGGAGGGAAGGTATGCCAGTTGCAAGGTCATACAGTAACGGAAGGAGAACAGAGTAGGGATAGAGTCTGACAGCACAGAAGTTTGTAGGTTGGGAGGGCCTGTGACTTTTCAACAACAAAAAATAAAAAAAGAAAGGATGTGAATTACAATGTTAGGTCGCCTACACACACGTTGGGCGTGGAGCGAGAGGCCGAATTACCGCTTTAGCACATCACGGCGTACTGTTATACGTGCCCACCGCCGCCTCCAACGTGTGGTCGATGTCGTAACGCCCTTCCTGCCACATGGCGGAGAGCATCGACTTGAGCCCCTGATGTGACACCTCGTTGATCGTTTGCGTGTTCTTTTCTGGGGCCTCGGTTGAACACGTGGGCATCGGCTTTCTGGCTGTCTCGGTCGACGACCACTGTTACTGCTAGAATGCCCAAGAGGTCAAGGGCCACTCGGGTTTCTTCTTTTTGGCAATATTTGATTGCGGCAGGAATGTCCCTGCAAACTTCCACGTGAGTCAGCCCTCCGAATTCGCGCCGGACTTGGTCGAAAGACCTGGGGTTTGTAAAGTAGATGAACCCCTGGAAATGAATTCGTCCTGTTGTTGGGCACATCTCTGTTTGATAGATGTAGTATTGATATGTCGCAGGGAGTGGACAAGTTTCCGCGTAGCTAGTGAAGCAGTACGCTCTGGCGCGTGTGTTGCATCGCGTGTTGGCCATGGTGCGTGTTCGAAAATTAATTTGAATATTTATTGCGCGTGTTTGTACACACACTTTTTTTAATGGGGCGGAAAATCCTTTGGGGTTTAGGTTTATAGGGTTTATGGTCATTTAATTATTAAAAAAATGCCGTAGGCAATTTTTTTAATGACACCCACACTAGTAGCTATAGTATTACCTACTAGTGTGCCGTGTGCCGGTAAATTGGGACATTAGCACACACTGCACCTTTTTTAAAAGTTGCATGTCTTTGAGTCTTTGGGCTCAAGCTTTGCCTGTTTTAATTGAGTTTGCTCCTGCTTTATTCGGTGTTGGCGCTGCTGGTACAGCTATTGGAACTGGGTTACAAGTTGCAAACGCTGTTAATAGTTTGCTTTCTGGAGGGTTTGGTCCCCGACAGACACGCGTGCTCGAGACCTTCCTGTTGGGAGGTTTGCTTGGAAGACTGAGTAG
>NW_011645859.1:0-843 GCF_000223845.1 Gregarina niphandrodes | reverse complement strand
CACTGTTACTGCTAGAATGCCCAAGAGGTCAAGAGGGAAGACTTGGTTCGAATCCCAAACGCTCGGGAGTTTTATGACAGGAGTAGGACTCGAACCACAGTGTTCTAGGTTGTCGCAGATATTGTGTTCGGGACTTACGCCACTGTGGGTTGGATCAGTGGCGAAAAATACATCCGGAGCCTTCCGCGTGACGGCTCAGTCATTGCTCTGGCAAGGCATCGACGATGCCATTGTAGTGTCCACTTGACCACTGGGCACGTCGTCGGCCCGCGAGGTGGTTATGAAGTCTGAGGCACTACTCATGGCCTAAGCTGACCTACTGTTTTTTGGCAAAAATATTAAACAAAAATCCCATTCACGGTACCGGGGCCCGGGCGGTGCCTTTTCAACCAGGCCCGGGCTGCGGCCACCGCATCGCTTGCCGTTTGACGGCTCAATCAATGAGTTGATTGTTGGTATCGGGGTTGCTCTGCCGGGTTGCTCATATGTGTGAATGCCGAATCAGGTTCTCTCCTCTCCTCTATTCCCAAAAATAAAATATTAGTTGTCGTGGTGTGTGCGAACGGGATCGTCATGTCTACATCCGACGTCAGTCCTTAGTGGTCCCGTCCCCGAGTTGGTACTTCACATGACACAATCAATTTGCGGTCGTGGTCCAGCTACGATGTCTGGTTCACATGCAGATTATCCGCATTTCGAGCCTCGGCAGTGTTCTATTTCCTCGATATGAGGATACCCTTGAGGCACAACCACCCCCTTCCAGCTCCGGAATAACAGACCAATCAATCTTTCGCGAGCTTGTGAACGACCACAACGTTCTGTCCTAACCACTAGACGATGCAG
>NW_011645858.1:8773-9591 GCF_000223845.1 Gregarina niphandrodes | reverse complement strand
CAGGTACGCAAAACACACCCCGGATGACACGCACCCTCGATGGACACACACACCGGATGACACACATCCTCTTTGTAGTTTGAGTCAGTCTTCTTCGGAGTTTTCGCGACAATTGTAGTTTGAGTCAGTCTTCTTCGGAGTTTTCGCGACAATTACAGCGGTCGGCATTAAGTCACCAGATAAAGCAACTGCGACATCAATTGGGTAAGCAAAGTGCGCATGCATCGGTACCGTTTAGTGTGGTCGTGAAATTGACGTGTGCGGAATGGTTGACGGTGGAACATGGGACTATATCAGTGCGTCCATGGGCGGATGTAGCATCAGCTTTGTACCGTCGTGCGGGTACGGGTGAGTGTGCGTTACAGTTTGCTTCGTTGCTCGTGTCTTATCGACAGTTGCAGAAATGGCTCTGCGACCTGTTCTATCCGCCCGACGCGGGCGAGATAGTACTACCTGACCATGAAGTTGTCGGACTATTGCTTCTAGTAGGCCAAGAGGCACTCGTCGACCAACTCCCTCGCACATATGCTGCCGTCGTCCGCGACGGACGCGCCACCGCCAAGTTCCTCGCGTCCAAAACGAAAAGACGACACCGACCCCGCACCGTCGCCGTCGCCGGCAACCAGGTCGAACTTGCCCGCTCGCTCCTAACCACGTATTACCGCACGCTCATGGAAAAACGCGCACGAGAAGAACGTGGCGAAGAAGGTGCATCAGATGAAGCCAATGACGGACGCACACACGATGATGGACGCACTCACGATGACGGACGCACTCACGATGACGGACACACACACGATGACGGACGCACTCACGAT
>NW_011645858.1:7802-8588 GCF_000223845.1 Gregarina niphandrodes | reverse complement strand
ACACCGACCCCGCACCGTCGCCGTCGCCGGCAACCAGGTCGAACTTGCCCGCTCGCTCCTAACCACGTATTACCGCACGCTCATGGAAAAACGCGCACGAGAAGAACGTGGCGAAGAAGGTGCATCAGATGAAGCCAATGACGGACGCACACACGATGATGGACGCACTCACGATGACGGACGCACTCACGATGACGGACACACACACGATGACGGACGCACTCACGATGACGGACGCACTCACGATGACGGACGCACTCACGATGACGGACGCACGCATGGCGTCGGCCCCGCGGCCGACGCCGAGGCAGCGGCGGCGCGCGAGGACGGTCGGCGTGCACGCGAGGAGGCACGGCGGTCCGAGGAAGCGCGGCGTTTGGAAGAGGCGCGACGTGCAGCTTTTCCGCGATTGGAGGATGCTGCGCCGAGCGCGCGGTCAAGGTTGGCGGCGGCGACTTTGGGTTGTCCGCCAGTACATTTACGTTTGGCGGAAGCGCCGCGAGCGAGAGGTGTCCATCCCGGTTGGGTGACACACCCAAGTGTACGTGCGTTATTGGCGGAACATGAACGACCTGCGCGATTGGGTAGTCCAACCTTACCAAGTGTAGCGGCACAAAGTGCGCTCTACGAGTCCAGCGCCTTCCGCGGTCTCATATTGCCCGCACCTCTCTTACGACATCGAGATGCCGTACAACTCGTGCATGCCATGGCGCCTGCTGCTTCACCTCCTCATCGAAGTGATACACTAGCCATGACAAGCCCTGCTGCAGATGCACCCTTCCAAAA
>NW_011645858.1:6645-7782 GCF_000223845.1 Gregarina niphandrodes | reverse complement strand
GTGCAGCTTTTCCGCGATTGGAGGATGCTGCGCCGAGCGCGCGGTCAAGGTTGGCGGCGGCGACTTTGGGTTGTCCGCCAGTACATTTACGTTTGGCGGAAGCGCCGCGAGCGAGAGGTGTCCATCCCGGTTGGGTGACACACCCAAGTGTACGTGCGTTATTGGCGGAACATGAACGACCTGCGCGATTGGGTAGTCCAACCTTACCAAGTGTAGCGGCACAAAGTGCGCTCTACGAGTCCAGCGCCTTCCGCGGTCTCATATTGCCCGCACCTCTCTTACGACATCGAGATGCCGTACAACTCGTGCATGCCATGGCGCCTGCTGCTTCACCTCCTCATCGAAGTGATACACTAGCCATGACAAGCCCTGCTGCAGATGCACCCTTCCAAAATACTCTTGGCCTGGACCTCTCCATCAACTGCCAACCCCGCCTCCTTAAACACTTTCGCCAGATATGGAAATCAGGCCGACCTGATGCCTGACTGATCCCATATCCAACATTCAGTCCAATACCCGACCAGAGATATAGGCGACCCGACCCGACCCGACTAGTTTATTCCATGAATGACTCTCCTCCGTGTGGTCACGTTTTCTTTCTGACATATGAAATGAACCTTCCACCCCACACATACATTCGCCCACGCACTCACCTGTGCGTTTGTTTCCGCGCGAGCGACAAGTCCGACGACCAACAACAGCCCAAGCGCCGGCGCAACCCGGCCGGTGGTGCAATCTACCGTACAACCGATCACCCCACGCGCTCCACGGCAAGACCGACCCGAGGGAAAGCGATCGGAGAGAGAGCGACCAGAGGGAGAGTGACAAGTCTTGCGTGTTCCGGGACATGGTGGAGTGGGAGTTTGTCCAACCGCCGCCGGTGCATTCAGAACACATGGTCGTGCGACCCGTGACGGTCACACACGCGCGCACAGCACACGTCGGCGCTCTCAAAACCTTCCGGCACACACCGACCGGGGATACACTTACATTCCGCGTAGCACTTGGCCAACACCCGTCCAAAACCGCTTTACACCTGCGCCCCTGCCAGGCCACGGCAGACGACCCGCCAGACACCATTACCGAGTAAGCCTTCCAAATACGACTGGGGGTGGTCACCAAATCCGACGGGGGGTG
>NW_011645858.1:4861-6469 GCF_000223845.1 Gregarina niphandrodes | reverse complement strand
CTGCCAGGCCACGGCAGACGACCCGCCAGACACCATTACCGAGTAAGCCTTCCAAATACGACTGGGGGTGGTCACCAAATCCGACGGGGGGTGTTAGCCAAATATGATCAGGGGTAGGGTTGTGCTTGAAATGGCGCTTCTGGTAGGTGTTTGGTCCAACCAATGCGCGCAAAAATACCTGTGATTAAACCTTCGGTTGTCGAACGGACGTTTGTGAAGTTGCGTAAGCTACCTTGCATCAGTACTTGACTTGGCGTTTTTTATGCGTGACTTGTACCGCCGCACTCACGACTCCTTCCCCGCAGTGCCAGTCTGGATCGGCGCGCCCCCGCCTTAGAGAGCGGTGCGTGTCGGCGACGCTTAACGGTGCAGATGCGAGAGTGCGTGGATCTATACCGCGAGCGGTTCGGCGGCCGTCAGCATTGGCAGCGAAGTACTGGGGTTACAACTTGGCGCTGGCGACATAGTTCGTGGATTAGAACTCAAAAATAGACGTGTCAAACTTGTTGATACTGGCATCTCTTTCGGCACTCCAGGCCTCACTCGTTACCATGACAAACGATTCGATGAATCCCTAGCACTTACCCGCAGGTTCTATCCTCACAAGAATAATATGGACGGCTTCTATGTTGCCAAGCTAATCAAACTGGACGCACTTCCTTTGGAACGAACCAAACGCGACCGTAGCCAAAAAAAAACGATAGGTCACTCCAGACTCTCTGCGGTTAGCGCTCTAACTCCCCCGTGCGAATCCCGACGCTCACAACGGGAGTTTTTTGGTTCTAATTAACACAAGCCGTCATCAGTCTCATCTTCTTGATACGGTTGCGTGTTCTTGATGCGTGAGTCAATGCCCTTAGTGCTCCAGCAGTTGTTACGTTTGTGGGGTGATGGCTTCGATATTTTGCAGCGCCAGGGTCCACACAGGCTGCGTGCTGCGACTCACTTGTTGGATTTTATTGTTCGCAAAATGGACCAGCCTTTGTTCGGCGACCTGATAGCACCCGCGAATGAGGACGCGTTGAGGCTCCACGGACGCAGCCATGGAGAAGTCCAGTTGCCCGTTCTCGGCTTCTAGACTTTTGATACGGTCTACCTCATTATTCAGCAACTTCCGCCGCTTCTGAGCACCGCCATCCATCGCCTTTTCTGTCATCGCCACAACCCCGCCTCGAATCCCATGAGGGGCAACACCGGCGCCGACCATGGTTGTCACGTCTGCACCCGCCACACTGACCTTGGCGCCTGCCCCATTGCCCGTGGACGTGGTCCTGGGGCGCTTGGTCCTGGGGCTATGCTGCGTAATAACCGTCTGTTGCATGATACCTGTCGTGGCCTTCGGAGCGTGCTTGCGATGGGGAGCGGCATCTTGAAGCAGGTCGAGGTAGGGGTCGTTGTAATTGGGTGTGTCATCTCGCACGTCTAGTATTAGCTGTTGGACGTGCTTCAAGTCTTCGGCGCTCCATTGAGCAAGTGCGTCGGGTAGAGTGTGTGGTGCACGGTGGCACTTGACGAGTGCCTTGTACAGTTGTACATGAGCGCCGAGTGGCGGTTCATTACGTTCACGTGCAGTTAAATCGCGCCAAGCGAAAACCGTCTCGAGCACTC
>NW_011645858.1:0-4798 GCF_000223845.1 Gregarina niphandrodes | reverse complement strand
GGTCGTTGTAATTGGGTGTGTCATCTCCCACGTCTAGTATTAGCTGTTGGACGTGCTTCAAGTCTTCGGCGCTCCATTGAGCAAGTGCGTCGGGTAGAGTGTGTGGTGCACGGTGGCACTTGACGAGTGCCTTGTACAGTTGTACATGAGCGCCGAGTGGCGGTTCATTACGTTCACGTGCAGTTAAATCGCGCCAAGCGAAAACCGTCTCGAGCACTCGATGTAACCCTATACTCATGACCCCCACATCCCCGGCCCCATTCCCGGCGGCGGCAGTGCCGGAGACTAGGAGGGCGGTCTTGGCGACCTTGGCAGGGATGTTAGGCGGCCCGTGCAGCACACTGCGCGCTGCTACGGTCTGGCTGTCCCGCATCACTTGGAGCACACGCCTCCGACCCCATGCCGTTGACTCTACGCGCGTCGTCAACAACGCCGGACGTAGGGCCTCCAGCGCCCCCGCCAGCCCCGCCGCATTCGGGGCACCAGCACGCGTCAACAAGGCGTTCCGCAACGCCCCGAACGCATACAGCAAGTAGTGCGTGTCCTCGCGCGCATACATGATCTGCCGCTCCGACAACGGTCGAATCCGCCAGTCAGACAACTGCGTCGCCTTATCCAACGATATCTAAACATATGTATCTGTGAGAGACTGTGTGTGTGAGAGACTGTGTGTGTGAGAGACTGTGTGTGTGAGAGACTGTGTGTGAGAGCGTACATGGCAGAAGGTGAGAATGACGTTCATGAGGCTGTAGCCGCCGGGTATCTGGAGGGCCCGGGCAGCGTGGTAAGTATCGAAGACGTTGACGAGGTACAGGCCGAAGTCGTGTTGGAGCCAGACGACGTCGTGGTCTATTCCATGCATCACCTTGAGTATGCCGGGGTTAGCGGTGACAGCATTGAGTTTGGCCATGGCGTGTGCGGGAATGGCTAGAGGGTCAATGAGGTAGTCTGCGCTATGTGTAGAGATCTGGACTAGGCAGACCTGGCCGCGAAAGCTAGCGGCCTGGGAGAACTCAACATCCATCGCAATTGCCGGCAGTGTTCCCGCAACTGCCGCGGGCATGGTCAATACCAGGTCAATAAACTCCTCCAAACTATTCTCGTTGTCCACCAAAATCGCCGCAGCGGACCGATCGGTGCGTAAAGTAGAGTAGGGTATGGGAGAGGTTACGGTGAAGAGGGTCTGTTGGGCGAGTGACTCAAGGCAATAGCCCCAGGCGTCACCCTTACCTTCGTAGAGCTGAAGGACAGCACGTAGTTCCTCAGCATAAATGTTCTCAGGAGGCGGTTCCGCACCCACCGCCTCGTACCATGCACGCACGAACGTAAGGTATTCGGTGCAGTCCGCGAGACCCGTACCACGGTTTGCAAAACCTCTCGCCAAACGCACCAAACGCCGATGACATCCGGGCCGTGCTGCTTTTGCCGCTGTAGCCAAGGAGCTCAGAGCGTGCACCTTCTCTGACACTCGCGGCTCAAACTGCCACCTCCAGTTCGGACCCCGTCGTCGTTTCGGCAGAGCCACCACCGGCGCAACATCCTTCCGACCCAACATCCCGAACAACGACTGCCGCCCCGCACACGTTCTTGTCGACCCATGTCTCGGTTTTGAAGTCGCCTCAGGCGCTACGTCAAGATCTATCACCTCGACGTCTATCACTGGTCCGCTGCTCCGTTGTGGACTGCTCGGCCGCCGACTCGCCGCCCCCAAGCTGGGGTTGGATGCTCCCGCACTCGCCGCTTGGATGTGAGTAAGTGGCAGAATTCGGTGCTGGCTCGAAGGCGAGGGAAGAAGTCCGACGCCGCTGTGCTGCGCTAGCTTCAGTGAGTACTCAACGCGTCGTGTGTTGAGCTCCATTGTCTGCAGGCACGCGGTATCTTCGGCCGAGGCACACTCCAGCAGCTTCGCGAGTTGGTTCATTACACCTGTCATTGTCTCGTTCGCTAGTGCGTCCACTTTCCGCTTCACCACTCTGTTCAGAGTCCACTGCAGCGCGTAGTCTGAGCCGCGCGGCACGCGGGACTGCAGACACTCCTCCAGTTTCCCAACCTCTTCATGCAACTCTCGTAACCATGCCTCCATAAATATATTGCCCCCTCGTCCCTCTCCCCCTGCCGGCCCACTCGGAATCTTCCACCCTCAGGTTCGATTCCCCCCCCCGCCCCACCGTAAAATTTGCCCGCCACACCGCAAATTCGTCTCGAAAAATGCTGAGCCAATTCACCCGCTCCGTCAAACAGAAGGGTGTGTCCCGGGGCTCGCTACTCGAGCTGGCACACCAGCTAAATGCCCCCGACCCGGCCCGGCAACCGGTTTTTCAACCCGACGAAGACAAACCCAGCTTCCAGTGGGCGAAGACTCTCGATAAAAACGCCGATGCGGATGACGCCTACGCGTGTCTTGTAACCAACGCCAAGAAGTGCAGAGAAGGCGAATGCCGGAAAGGACGTATGCTCCCTCCTACCTGCACCACGCGGACACATGTGTTAACACACACACTGACACACTGTGTGTTGTAGATATGCAGGACACGGCGGCGATGCATTTCTGGGATGACTATAGGTCAAAGATCAGTGAAGCATATTTTCTAGAGGATTTATGCCGGATGTATGTGGCGTTGTGCGAGGACGCAGGACTTTGCCGCATTTTGAATACGGTGCGTGCTAGTGCGATAGTGCCATGGGCTGCGTTCACCGCGTCGTGGTTTGAGTTATTGGAGCGCACTGTTTGCGGGGTTCCGCGACGTCGAAGATTACATTACAAGCTGTTGCTCCAGACCTACCGCGAGACGGATTTCGGTGTCGCGCCGGTTTGTGCCTGTTGCCAGCGTGCCGTATGCGCGACCGAGGTGCTCGAGGCACTTCCGCGCGCACTCTGGGGCGATGCCGAACCCGACGTAGGACGCACGCACGAACGTGAGCGGGACGTCGGACGCACGCACGAACGTGAGCGGGACGTCGGACGCACGCACGAACGTGAGTCCACGGAATTGGGCGCAGTGAACTGGTTCGATGGGTGGGCGCGCAAAGAAATGCTGGACGAATGTTTGCAGGACGCAGTAAGTGCGTGGGTCGATCGGTTCCTGGAGACGCCGGCACCGGCCACGGCGACGATAGTGGTGGCACGACTGCGCGAAGATTTACCGTGTCTGAGCGAGTTGTTGCGGGAAGACCTGGAGCCTGTGCTCACAATGGGTGCTCCGGCTGTGCTTGAACGCATCAAGCACGCTCTCACCGCATCCGCCGCTTCCGCCTATTCTGAAAAATTGTTGTGGCTCTTCCTCACCGACCTCGTCCTCCATGTCCCCCCCGAGGCGCAGGACGCTGTTCTGAAGCAAGACTCGCTCACAGGACAAGGACACGATTCCATGCCGTTGCGACGTGCACAAAAGTTTGCGCGCGAGTTAGCGGCTGCGGTCGCAAGGCCGAGCACGGCCGGAGACACAACGCCGTGGACGGAGGCACCGGCACTCGCAACCGTGCGGCGTTTGGCGCCTGTTTTCCACACGTGGGTGTGTCTCATATTGCACACGGTCAGTTTGTATTCGCACGTAGAACTTGGCGTGCTCGTCCTCGTGCACGAACTCCTGAGCAAACTCTGCGACGACGAGGCCGTGCGACGCGTCCTCGCGCGCAACGCGATGCACACAACTTGAAAGGGGCACATCCCCGGTTCGAATCCCTCGAGGGGCGAGTCTGACACGTTTTCAAAACGGATGAATTTGCAGCACGGACACAGTGATTGAACACGGACACAGCAAGCCGACACAGCAAGCCAACTCAGGAAGAAGCCTTATTGTGTCGGCGCCTTGCCTTATTGTATGAATAGGTGACGGACTTGCATCAATTTGGACTTTGTGTGTGACGGACTTTATACCAGGACGCGAAGGGTGGAATTACAGCACGTGTGTTTGCCACTTTGGGCAGAGCGATTTCTAGGTAGAGATTGCACAACTCCCAGATGTACATGCAGACGGCTGGGATTCTAACACACTGGTGAGCGCCAGCAACCTGAGTGGTCGGTGAAGTACTCTTTATGACCAACTCACCGGCGAGATTACAGCAACCCGATGCGAACAACTTGAAAGCGGCACAGCCCCGGTTCGAGGACAGCGCAGTGAAAATAATACAGAACACCTTAGAACACAGTGGTCAACACCTTAGAACATAGTGGTCAACACATAAAAAAGGACACGTCAAAGCGTTTGATTGAATTCACCTTCCCAGGAGATTCTGGCAGCCCGAAGGTGCCCTTTGGGATCAATATGCCTGTAGCACAGAATGTAACAGTTTGTCAGTTTGTATTCCTTTCTTTGGAACAACGTATAGTACTTTGCCAATTCAGTCTGGTTGGTGAAGTAGTCTTTAACCTTCCCCCAGCGAATGGTCGTGCCAGATGGAGTGGTGGCCTCGCCTCTCATTTCCAGCATGTCACATTGACAATGTTCCGACAGGTTTGTCCGACATGTCGGGCCGTCACTGTCACAGTAGCTAACGGGAACGCCTTGTTCGTATTTCCCAGCCCGTGTGATATGTGCTCCCGTGTTTAAACTTTCTACCATGTACCCCGCTACCATAAGCTCCTCATCGTCGAATCCGTATAAGTCACCTCCTAACCACTTTGCAACCCCCCTTGCGCGCCCCCCCCTGTATTCGAGATCGTTACCTACATATCCGTTGTCTGTAAACAGGCACTGGTAGGGCTTCAGGTAGTAGTTGACCGCATCCCAGACAGTAGGCAAATCGTACTTGAACGGTTCGCCGAAATAATGACAAGTCACGTCTTGACCATTCTCGT
>NW_011645857.1:11893-12398 GCF_000223845.1 Gregarina niphandrodes | reverse complement strand
GTACTTGTTGGCGAGNTGGCCTAACGGACACGACATTGGTCTACAAAACCGGAGAGTCCGGGTTTCGGCCCCATCTCCGTCTGAGAATTGAGAACACCGGAGATCAATATTCCCTCCGCAGACGCCGGCGAGCATGATGCCGACAACCGACGCGCTTGTCTCTGCAGCTCAGTTCGATTCCCGCTGCTGCCCCAAACTTGAGTGGGATTGCTACAAAGGTATCACTCCACCAGCATCCCAGGCCATCAACGCTTCCAGCAACTGCGTCTGTCCAAATCTCACATCAGCACATTGACAAATCCAAGCAGTGATCAAAGCCCCGTAGCGCGTAGGACTTGGTGCGCAGGACTTCAAATCCTGAGGTTGCGGGTTCGAGTCCCGCCGGTGGTTAATCTGGCTGTCTCGAGATTGGGAACGTGGATTATTCGCTCAAGGCCGTGAACCCCCCAGCTGCACCTGAAAGTGTTCATGATGTGCGTCTGCCGAAGGTCGAACCCGCCTCGAC
>NW_011645857.1:11510-11873 GCF_000223845.1 Gregarina niphandrodes | reverse complement strand
ACGCGCTTGTCTCTGCAGCTCAGTTCGATTCCCGCTGCACCCCAAACTTGAGTGGGATTGCTACAAAGGTATCACTCCACCAGCATCCCAGGCCATCAACGCTTCCAGCAACTGCGTCTGTCCAAATCTCACATCAGCACATTGACAAATCCAAGCAGTGATCAAAGCCCCGTAGCGCGTAGGACTTGGTGCGCAGGACTTCAAATCCTGAGGTTGCGGGTTCGAGTCCCGCCGGTGGTTAATCTGGCTGTCTCGAGATTGGGAACGTGGATTATTCGCTCAAGGCCGTGAACCCCCCAGCTGCACCTGAAAGTGTTCATGATGTGCGTCTGCCGAAGGTCGAACCCGCCTCGACGACAACAG
>NW_011645857.1:10929-11238 GCF_000223845.1 Gregarina niphandrodes | reverse complement strand
TTATTCGCTCAAGGCCGTGAACCCCCCAGCTGCACCTGAAAGTGTTCATGATGTGCGTCTGCCGAAGGTCGAACCCGCCTCGACGACAACAGAGCATTCTACCACTAGACCGCAAACGCTAAAGATGTAACTATGGGAGGCCTGCGGGGCAAAGTGATCAGCATACACGACTTAAGCTCGCGAAAACGCCAGACAACAAGAAGCCGAATCGAATCCGCACAAGAAGAATACATACCGGACACAAGGAAAAAAAGGTTTAAGGCACCCCAAACCGACGTAGTAACTATAGAGACTACTAAGAATTGGAGT
>NW_011645857.1:10163-10629 GCF_000223845.1 Gregarina niphandrodes | reverse complement strand
AAACCGACGTAGTAACTATAGAGACTATTAAGAATTGGAGTCAAGAAACCAGGTAGAAAGGTGGCGGCGGTCCGAGTCAGGTGGACCGAACGCCAACTACGATGGCTTCGTCGGTACACGGCAAATCGACGTACCCATCTGCACTCGAACTGGGTCCTTCGCGAGTTATCGTGATGTCTGGCAAGCTACAGGCAGGGTGGGAATCAATCCACCACATCACCTGTCACTGCGGATACTGCGGCGTAGAGAAGCCATCTAATTTAACCCGTTGGCTCGGCAGCTGCCGCAGGAGTGCGACTCACCGTACCAAAACGAACCACCGACTGGTCAGATTTGTTGCGAAAAAAATTGACAGCTTGCCCGAGCGGTTAAGGGGGTAGACTCGAAATCTACTGGGCTTTGCCCGCACTGCTTCAAGTCCAGTAGCTGTCGATGAGGGTACAAGTGGATGTCGTTGATGGTCCGA
>NW_011645857.1:9214-9703 GCF_000223845.1 Gregarina niphandrodes | reverse complement strand
AAAAGGCAGAAATGCCGGCGCTGACACATCGAAAGATCGTCGCCAACCACGGACACATAAGCCGCCAGCGTTGGACCCAAGTTCTGTTGGGCAGCAACCGTCGCAACCGCCAATGCTCGAAAAGCCGCCAGCGTTGGACCCAAGTTCTGTTGGGCAGCAACCGTCGCAACCGCCAATGCTCGAAGAAGTGTACTTTAGCGACAACAGCTCTTCACCGCGTCCACGTCAGGGCCGGAAGACCATCACTATTGATCAGTGGGCTAATACCTGAGAAGGCGTTTGAGACGCGAAATAAGATCATGCGCAAGGCCCTAGTGGACCCTGAGATTGACAACACAGACGAACTGGTGATAAGGGTCAATCAACTAATTGATCAAGGACTAATAATCAATTAACATTATTACGAGCTGTGTAGTGTACGGCAAGGAAGGCACGATGCGGCGTATCGAATCGGGTACAATACTGAAGCCCATTAACGTATACAACCTC
>NW_011645857.1:8707-9194 GCF_000223845.1 Gregarina niphandrodes | reverse complement strand
AACTAGATCAAGGAGATGGAAGCGCAGGCTGCTGCAAAGCAAAAGGCAGAAATGCCGGCGCTGACACATCGAAAGATCGTCGCCAACCATGGGCACATAAGCCGCCAGCGTTGGACTTAAGTTCTGTTGGGCAGCAACCGTCGCAACCGCCGATGCTCGAAGAAGTGTACTTTAGCGACAACAGCTCTTCACCGCGTCCACGTCAGGGCCGGAAGACCATCACTATTGATCAGTGGGCTAATACCTGAGAAGGCGTTTGAAACGCGAAATAAGATCATGCGCAAGGCCCTAGTGGACCCTGAGATTGATAACACAGACAAACTGGTGATAAGAGTCAATCAACTAATTGATCAAGGACTAATAACGCACGAGTTATCAATTAACATTATTACGAGCTGTGTAGTGTACGGCAAGGAAGGCACGATGCGGCGTATCGAATCGGGTACAATACTGAAGCCCATTAACGTATACAACTTCAGTTCACGAA
>NW_011645857.1:7887-8687 GCF_000223845.1 Gregarina niphandrodes | reverse complement strand
CTAACTACATCAAGGAGATGGAAGCGCAGGCTGCTGCAAAGCAAAAGGCAGAAATGCCGGCGCTGACACATCGAAAGATCGTCGCCAACCCTGGGCACATAAGCCGCCAGCGTTGGACTTAAGTTCTGTTGGGCAGCAACCGTCGCAACCGCCGATGCTCGAAGAAGTGTACTTTAGCGACAACAGCTCTTCACCGCGTCCACGTCAGGGCCGGAAGACCATCACTATTGATCAGTGGGCTAATACCTGAGAAGGCGTTTGAAACGCGAAATAAGATCATGCGCAAGGCCCTAGTGGACCCTGAGATTGATAACACAGACAAACTGGTGATAAGAGTCAATCAACTAATTGATCAAGGACTAATAACGCACGAGTTATCAATTAACATTATTACGAGCTGTGTAGTGTACGGCAAGGAAGGCACGATGCGGCGTATCGAATCGGGTACAATACTGAAGCCCATTAACGTATACAACCTCAGTTCACGAAAGAAACTCGATGACCGCGAATCGAAGCCACAACCCACGTCTAACTACAACTCGAATGCATCAAAGAAGAAAAACCAACAACCGAATCAGAACCAGAATCGACGGGCCAGCTATTCCAGGTCGACGGAAACTACGAAGAACTGGACCATTACGATCGTCATACCTTTCCTTCACCGCATCCCCACTTAAATCCCCCAATGTTGATAGCTCTTCATTACCTTACCAATTACGCCCCAAGGAGGTGTCCCTCGACCCTCTGGCGTGTCCGATTTCTTCCTAAAATTCCCCCCTTGCTAACTGCCGACCAATGAT
>NW_011645857.1:7370-7731 GCF_000223845.1 Gregarina niphandrodes | reverse complement strand
GAGTCATTCGGTCGCCGGTCCGAGTTCCGGCAGAAGGCTTCCTTGAACCACCCCTCGATCACTGCGGCTGGCTTTTTGCCACTGAACAATGTTTCTTCCAGGTGTTGCTCTGCTTGTTGAGAAGCTTGTTGCGTGTGTGCAGGGCAGCTGTCAACAGCGTCTGCAATCTGTGAAGTAGCCTCAGCAGTCGTCAGTCTTCTTAGGTTGTGGGCAGAGCGTTCGCTTAGTAATTTCGAATTCGAGAGCTTGGGTGAGCCAACATTGACAAGGGTGGGATTCGAACCCACGCCCTTTCGGACCCTTAACGTAGCGCCTTAGACCACGAGAGCTCGGATGAGTCAACATTGACAAGGGTGGGATT
>NW_011645857.1:6361-7350 GCF_000223845.1 Gregarina niphandrodes | reverse complement strand
GAACCTTATCACGCGTGTGAAAGGCCAACAGTATCTTCGGAATGTGAAGTAGCCTCGGGTCATTCACCGGCAGTCGGCCGTCCTCTTAGCTTAGGCGCAGAGCATTCGTCTAGTAAGCGAAAGGTCCCAGGTGCGATTCCGGTAGAAGGCTTCCTTGAACCACCCCTCGATAACTGCGGCTGGCTTTTTGTCACTGAACAATGTTTCTTCCACGTGTTGCTCTGCTTGTTGAGAAGCTTGTTGCGTGTGTGCAGGGCAGCTGTCAACAGCGTCTGCAATCTGTGAAGTAGCCTCAGCAGTCGTCAGTCTTCTTAGGTTGTGGGCAGAGCGTTCGCTTAGTAATTTCGAATTCGAGAGCTTGGGTGAGCCAACATTGACAAGGGTGGGATTCGAACCGACGCCCTTTCGGACCCTTAACGGGTAAAAGCCAAGGACGCCATCAACCGAGTTGAATCGTTGTGCGACTGCTTTAAGATCCAAAAGATCTAATCGTCGGCTTACTACCCGCAGGGAGATGGATTCGCGGAGGGAATGACGCGTTATATGAACAATTCGTTCGCGGCCCTCAGCTGAGAAGACCCAAGTAGCTGGGCGAAATACGTCCCGGGACTGATGTTCGCATATAATGCTAGCCCTCCTTCGCCGAGGCCGGTAAGGACTATCCTGCACTAGAACGTGACTTCCGGGTCGCAGACTGACGTCTCCACGGTTCTTATCGTACTGACCCTTGGCGCGAGTCCAGTACCGATCCAGGAAGTCCCATGCCCGCTCCATGTGATTCGAAATCACATCGAAATCGTAACGATCAGCGTCCGTGTCCGACCAGTGTTCCTCTCGAACGGGCTACTGCCTGTAGCCCGTTGTCAGGTGACGTACAGGTGACGTACAGGGTGGAAATGGCGGACGGCAGTGCGCGGACGGTCCTCCCACACGGAGTGTCAACTGCAACCAACCACACCCCGGTGACCGCAGCGAGGGTAACCACCAGC
>NW_011645857.1:5552-6341 GCF_000223845.1 Gregarina niphandrodes | reverse complement strand
GGACTTCTGCGGGCCGTACGCCATGTCGAGCCAGGGATACCGATACGTCCTGCCACTTCACTAAGTGGCTCGAGCTGGTACCGACGAAAGATCAGTTAGCCATCACGGTGATTGATGCTTTCTACCGGGTCGTAGTGTGCCTGCATGGCTGCCCAAATCGACTATTGAGCAATTCAAAGCAGCCCTGGTTGAATCGTTGTGCGACTGCTTTGGGATCCAAAAGATCTAATCGTCGGCTTACTACCCGCAAAGAGATGGATTCGCGGAGAGAATGATGCGTTCTATGAACAATTCGTTGGCGGCCCTCAGCCGAGAAGACCCAAGTAGCTGGGCGAAATACGTCCCGGGACTGATGTTCGCATATAATGCTAGCACCTCCTTCACTAAGGACTATCGTGGGGAGTCTCCCAATCGGGAACTTGGCACGTTCGAAGTCCGTAAGCTGCACTAGGACGTGACTTCCGGGTCGCAGACTGACGTCTCGACGGTTCTTATCGTACTGACTCTTGGCGCGAGTCCAGTACCGATCCAGGAAGTCTCATGCCCGCTCCATGTGATTCGAAACACGCTGCGTAAATGCTGGGTGTAACGATTAGCGTCCGGTGTCCGACCGGTGTTCCTCTCGAAGGGGCTACTGCCTGTGGCCCGTTGTCAGGTGACGTACAGGTGACGTACAGGGTGGAAATGGCGGACGGCAGTGCGCGGACGGTCCTCCCACACGGAGTGTCAACTGCAACCAACCACACCCTGGTGACCGCCGCTAGGGTAACCACCAGCTGCTGCAGGACT
>NW_011645857.1:5124-5532 GCF_000223845.1 Gregarina niphandrodes | reverse complement strand
CACTAAGGACTATCGTGGGGAGTCTCCCAATCGGGAACTTGGCACGTTCGAAGTCCGTAAGCTGCACTAGGACGTGACTTCCGGGTCGCAGACTGACGTCTCGACGGTTCTTATCGTACTGACCCTTGGCGCGAGTCCAGTACCGATCCAGGAAGTCTCATGCCCGCTCCATGTGATTCGAAACACGCTGCGTAAATGCTGGGTGTAACGATTAGCGTCCGGTGTCCGACCGGTGTTCCTCTCGAAGGGGCTACTGCCTGTGGCCCGTTGTCAGGTGACGTACAGGTGACGTACAGGGTGGAAATGGCGGACGGCAGTGCGCGGACGGTCCTCCCACACGGAGTGTCAACTGCAACCAACCACACCCCGGTGACCGCCGCTAGGGTAACCACCAGCTGCTGCAGGACT
>NW_011645857.1:3161-3933 GCF_000223845.1 Gregarina niphandrodes | reverse complement strand
ACGTCCAGAAAACTTGAAACAGCAGGCCGCTCTGATGCTGCCAATCCGATCCCGCCCAGATAGCGCGGATAGCGCCAACGACCGATTGGATTGTCTCCGGAGCCCAACGGGGTGCTCGACGACCACAATATCTGCGACGACCTGACCGTGACCTTTCGAATATCACTCACGCCATTGCTCCTGATCGTGGTGGTGAGAAATTCGCGAAGGTTTCCTGAAGATCATCCGTTTAGCAAGCGAAAGGTCGTCGGTCCGATTCCGGTAGAAGGCTTCCTTTCAGCACCAGAAATTGACAGCAAAGCGGTTGGCTGTTTGGTCCAGCGGTATGATTCTTCCTTCTGATGGAAGGCGTGCGGGGTTCGATTCCCAGAACAGCCCTTCAATAACATAGCCGAGAACTGGGTGACATCGTCCAGGCTCCCCAAAATTCAGAGCAGAGCACGACTGTCACTTGCGGATTTGTCAACCAGGACCCGGCCCACTTGTCGATGCGGTTCTGGGTGGACTATCCTTCGTTAAACGAGGTGACAGTACGAGACGAGTTCCCATTATCGAGGATAGACGATTTGTTACGAGCAGTAAGGGGGTCACGATGGTAGGGGGACTACCACTGAACCACAACTCACATCGAGTTCCGTGCTTGAAATCATTATACCTCCGAAACAATGGAGGTCCAACGGAACGCAGACAACCACCGTCCGTGCGAGGAGAATTATCCGTTCCACTGGTGCAACGCTTCGGGGGTGAAAGCGTCGATCTGGTCTTTCACGCT
>NW_011645857.1:2471-3141 GCF_000223845.1 Gregarina niphandrodes | reverse complement strand
ATTCCCAGAACAGCCCTTCAATAACATAGCCGAGAACTGGGTGACATCGTCCAGGCTCCCCAAAATTCAGAGCAGAGCACGACTGTCACTTGCGGATTTGTCAACCAGGACCCGGCCCACTTGTCGATGCGGTTCTGGGTGGACTATCCTTCGTTAAACGAGGTGACAGTACGAGACGAGTTCCCATTATCGAGGATAGACGATTTGTTACGAGCAGTAAGGGGGTCACGATGGTAGGGGGACTACCACTGAACCACAACTCACATCGAGTTCCGTGCTTGAAATCATTATACCTCCGAAACAATGGAGGTCCAACGGAACGCAGACAACCACCGTCCGTGCGAGGAGAATTATCCGTTCCACTGGTGCAACGCTTCGGGGGTGAAAGCGTCGATCTGGTCTTTCACGCTGTTAGGACTCGATCCGCCTTTTGGCAAATGGTAGAGCGCTCGCTTAGCGTGCGAGAGGTACTGGGATCGATACCCAGGTCGTCCAATGTAGTGGCATCATGGGTCCTTAAGGAAGAATCATACCACCAGACCAAACAACCAATGTTGTTGAGCCCATATTTGGACTGTGGTTGCCGTGTCATTTACGGATGCCAACGCCAATAGGATGCTGTCGCGAAGTCATCCAGCAGAGCGGTATCGTCAAGAAAGGGTATCATCAA
>NW_011645857.1:1299-1811 GCF_000223845.1 Gregarina niphandrodes | reverse complement strand
CCCTCTCCCAACCGAGCTATTGCGGCAGCCTCTTTCGTGTCGGTGAGGATTGCTATAGTCAAGCAAAAGGCACACCAGCAGAAGTGAGAAGGAACTCAAGACCATCGCGGGGACTCGATGACTGTTCCTTAACACCCGCAAAGTGACCATGTGTGTGTTTCGGCCATTTGGCCCAGGATGGGGTCTCGGAACCGGTGCTTGCGGGTTCGAATCCCGTCGTGTGTCGCAAGTAAAGTGGATTGCAATGGTGGATTGCGGTGGAAAGACGAATGAAACGNGCGTGCGAAACATGCACTGTCGAGACTCGAATCCGGGTCCCACGGGTGAAACTTGTGTATCTTGATTATTGAAACTACAATCATGTAGACGAAGACCCATGTTCTAGGTTGTCGCAGATATTGTGTCCGGCACTCATCCCACTGGAGTACGGAGGCACGCATTTCGGTTTCTTTACTATCTGACTCTCTGTGTGGGTCGGATCGGTAGCTGTCGGACCATGCTCTGTTTCGAGG
>NW_011645857.1:902-1279 GCF_000223845.1 Gregarina niphandrodes | reverse complement strand
GATGACTGTTCCTTAACACCCGCAAAGTGACCATGTGTGTGTTTCGGCCATTTGGCCCAGTGGATGGGGTCTTGGAACCGGTGCTTGCGGGTTCGAATCCCGTCGTGTGTCGCAAGTAAAGTGGATTGCAATGATGGATTGCGGTGGAAAGAACGAATGAAACGAGCGTGCGAAACATGCACTGTCGAGACTCGAATCCGGGTCCCACGGGTGAAACTTGTGTATCTTGATTATTGAAACTACAATCGTGTAGACGAACACCCGTGTTCTAGGTTGTCGCAGATATTGTGTCCGGCACTCATCCCACTGGAGTACGGAGGCACGCATTTCGGTTTCTTTACTATCTGACTCTCTGTGTGGGTCGGATCGGTAGCTGT
>NW_011645857.1:0-882 GCF_000223845.1 Gregarina niphandrodes | reverse complement strand
CATCGCGGGGACTCGATGACTGTTCCTTAACACCCGCAAAGTGACCATGTGTGTGTTTCGGCCATTTGGCCCAGTGGATGGGGTCTTGGAACCGGTGCTTGCGGGTTCGAATCCCGTCGTGTGTCGCAAGTAAAGTGGATTGCAATGATGGATTGCGGTGGAAAGAACGAATGAAACGAGCGTGCGAAACATGCACTGTCGAGACTCGAATCCGGGTCCCACGGGTGAAACTTGTGTATCTTGATTATTGAAACTACAATCGTGTAGACGAACACCCGTGTTCTAGGTTGTCGCAGATATTGTGTCCGGCACTCATCCCACTGGAGTACGGAGGCACGCATTTCGGTTTCTTTACTATCTGACTCTCTGTGTGGGTCGGATCGGTAGCTGTCGGACCATGCTCTGTTTCGAGGTTTGCGAAACCAGCTTTCGGGATCTAGAGGAGAAATGACACGTAGCCTCCAATTACTCAACCCGTTTACGGCACTTGTTGTGTGGCTACTGGTTACCCACGAGGTGGGCTACCGATCCGACCCACACAGAGAGTCAGATAGCAAAGAAACCGAAATGCGTGCCTCCGTACTCCAGTGGGATGAGTGCCGGACACAATATCTGCGACAACCTAGAACACGGGTGTTCGTCTACACGATTGTAGTTTCAATAATCAAGATACACAAGTTTCACCCGTGGGACCCGGATTCGAGTCTCGACAGTGCATGTTTCGCACGCTCGTTTCATTCGTTCTTTCCACCGCAACCCATCATTGCAATCCACTTTACTTGCGAGACACAACGGGGTTCGAACCCGCAAGCACCGGTTCCAAGACCCCATTCACTGGGCCAAATGGCCGAAACACACACATGGTCACTTTGCGGGTGTTAA
>NW_011645856.1:9680-10230 GCF_000223845.1 Gregarina niphandrodes | reverse complement strand
AGTTCGAAGGCCCCCGCTTTCGCGCCGCCGCAAGGTCAAGACCACACACCCGTCGCAGCCGCCGGTGATCGGGGACAATCACTTTCGCTGGCCCGGAGGTCGCCCCGCCCGGAGGTACAAAATTCTCTCTAGATTCCTCCCTGAAGTGTTTAAAGGTGAAGTGCTGGTGTACAAGGCGTGGTGATAAAGGAAGCAAGCCTTGTGGACGGTAGGGGACAGTGTGAATGTGGCGGCATTGCAAGTCATCAGCAAGAACTTCAAGAACTTCTCCCGTGAATGCCAGGGCGTTGTCAGATACCATGCGCAAAGGAACTCCAAACCGGCAGATCCAGTAACATAGTAAGGTAGTATGCAGTGGTGATCGCAATCTTGTCGGCAACGACAGTAGCTTCAACCCACTAGGTGAATGGATCGATCGTAGTGCGTAACTCGGGGGGAACATATACTCCGCCACGGTAGTAGATGACGTTATCAACAATGCACAAGCCACGGTAATTGGGTAGGTAGGTGAGGTCTTGTGCTTGGAGAGCGGTAGCGAGGGTGGTAGGCT
>NW_011645856.1:9257-9618 GCF_000223845.1 Gregarina niphandrodes | reverse complement strand
GGTTGGNCCAGATAAAGACACGGAGGATAGTAGACTTGGTCCGTTTGATGCCAGGGTGTAGGAAGGGTGGCAGCAGGTGACATTCAGAGATGATAGTAGTGCGTAACTCGGGGGGAACATATACTCCGCCACGGTAGTAGATGACGTTATCAACAATGCACAAGCCACGGTAATTGGGTAGGTAGGTGAGGTCTTGTGCTTGGAGAGCGGTAGCGAGGGTGGTAGGCTTCCATCAACCACTGCAGACTCGGATGGTCAGTAACAACAACGATGTGCCTGGACTTCACATAGTAATCAAGCTTTTGGAGGCAGTAGATTATAGCAAAAGCTTCTTTCTCGCGGATGGGCCAGTTCTGTTAGG
>NW_011645856.1:7975-9220 GCF_000223845.1 Gregarina niphandrodes | reverse complement strand
TTCTCGCAGATGGGCCAGTTCTGTTCGGCCGCGGTCCGGGAGGGCGTGGGCTAGAATCTTACTGTTGACGCATGAGGGCAAGAGGGACAAAGGGTATCCAGTCAACTGGACAAGGTGGCCCTGGTCCGAGATAGCATAGTGGCTGGTATTTCCGCCTGTCACGCGGAAGACCCGGGTGCGATTCTTGGCCTTCGAGAAAAATCTGTCAACCACATCACGCGTACCCAACGTCAGGAAGCTCGCGATGGCGTGCTGGTACGACCCGCGCAGATAGCACGGATGTGTGCCAACAACCAATCCTCTACGTTACCCATGGGGTGAGCGCCGGTGTTTGTGACGATTTTCCCGCGACGGTTCGATTCCCGCTCCCGGCCATGCGCTGCACCCGGGTTCTTACATTACATCCCACGAGCCTCTTGGACGTGATGGCAAGGAACTGAAGCTGTAATGTGTGAGACCTGTGGTGTAGGTAGGGACTAACACCCTGCTTGTTCGCTTCGTGAGATGAGTGATCGACTAGTTTCATTGACGAAACCACAGCCGGGACTCGAAACCGGGTCGCACGGGTGAAAGCCGTGTATTCTGGCCACCTGGACTGCAGTGGACAACCCGCATTCGCATGTTATACGGCCCGATCGGCCCTGAGGTGAATTCGATAGTGACCAGATGAATGGAGTGGTAACTCCGTCTTCAATAATATGGCCAAGGTATAGTAGAGTTGACGGAAGGAATTGACACTTCTGTAGGTTGATGGCCTTGAGAGGCGGTGGAACACTTTGTCCGTCAGTTTGAGAGGGTCGGGATGTCCGGGGAGTGGATGAGTATGTGGTCCAGGTACACAAGAACACCAGAGTAGCGAAGGTCGTCGAGTAGGAAATTCATACATACTTCGTTGGAGGTGGCTCGGCGTTCTTGAGACCAAACGGCATTACCTTGAATTCGTATGGTCCAGTGGCGGTGCGAAATGCGGCGTATTCAATGGAGGATTCGGACATTGGAATTTGCCAGTAACCGCTGCGTAAATCGAGTGCAATGAAATATCTAGAATCTTTAATCAAATGGATCATCTCGGATAGTTTGGGGGAGCGTACTTGTCGTCGGTGGTAGCTCTATTCAGGGGACGGAAGTCGATACACATTCGCCAATCACCAGTCTTCTTCAACACCATAACAATTTCGGACGCGTAGGGGCTGAGGGATGGTCGAATTACATCGTCAGCAAGCATTTTCTCCGAATCAATGGTCT
>NW_011645856.1:6943-7453 GCF_000223845.1 Gregarina niphandrodes | reverse complement strand
AGTGGTAGAACCCCATGGTAGTTGCAGGCATCTGTGGTTAGAGTCCTCAACGGTTAGCTCTCCACAGGTCTTACATTGGATGAGCATTCGTCCAGCGGCACGGGCACGGGCAACATAGACAGCGTGCTTGCGGGCAGTGATTATCTCTTGGACGTTATTTCGCGGAAGGTCGGCTTCTTCGGGGGTTAGTTGTCCAGTGGACTCAAAGTCAAAGTTCTTGAATTGGTAGGGGGGGTTGCGTTGGCGTCTCCATTGTCGAGTCTGCGTCTACCCGTCGCCTCTCTCGCTCCGAGAGTACACTGATTTCGGCCCCCGTATCGTAAAGGAAGTCAATCGACTTACCTTTCACGTGGGCCTTCACCCAAGGGTCTGGACTCTGTAGTAGCCCGCTGGAATTCTTCGTCGGAGGGTAGGGTCGGTAATTCCAGTTGCTTACTTCTTCCTACCGCGCCTACGCGCACGGCTATCTTATCCAGGATAGCGTCCGACTCGTCGTCCATGGCTGAGTAC
>NW_011645856.1:5526-6871 GCF_000223845.1 Gregarina niphandrodes | reverse complement strand
CTTACATTGGATGAGCATTCGTCCAGCGGCACGGGCACGGGCAACATAGACAGCGTGCTTGCGGGCAGTGATTATCTCTTGGACGTTATTTCGCGGAAGGTCGGCTTCTTCGGGGGTTAGTTGTCCAGTGGACTCAAAGTCAAAGTTCTTGAATTGGTAGGGGGGGTTGCGTTGGCGTCTCCATTGTCGAGTCTGCGTCTACCCGTCGCCTCTCTCGCTCCGAGAGTACACTGATTTCGGCCCCCGTATCGTAAAGGAAGTCAATCGACTTACCTTTCACGTGGGCCTTCACCCAAGGGTCTGGACTCTGTAGTAGCCCGCTGGAATTCTTCGTCGGAGGGTAGGGTCGGTAATTCCAGTTGCTTACTTCTTCCTACCGCGCCTACGCGCACGGCTATCTTATCCAGGATAGCGTCCGACTCGTCGTCCATGGCTGAGTACCTTGACAGCCAGTCCGCGATGTGATTCTGTTCACCTGAAAGGAACTTAATTGTGAAGTCATACTGGCTCAGGTGGAGGGCCCAGCGGAAGACCTTTCCTTTATCGACACCTGAGAGGTACCGGAGGTTGTTGTGAGGTGACCATCTTGGGATCAGGGGACCTGCCCAAGACCCCGCCGTTAGAAGTGAAGGTAGCCGGAAGGACGAGACCAGTAAGTTTCGTGGTGAGCCGAGAGGACAACATGCCTAACCTACTGTCGGCACCAGACATGAAGCGGTCGAGAAATGTAGAGAACGCGCAGCGGTAACGTGCGCAAGGCGCGGGTACACGGAGGCATTGAAGCTGTCCGAACCCAAATACCAGGAACAGCCGGCGGTGACAGAGGAAGCCGAGCCGCCGTACAGTAAGCAGAAGAGAGTGTTCGAGGAGAACACGGGCCACACGGAGCCAGAATTAAGGCAAGAATTGTGGACCCTCCTAGAGGGGTATCGGGATGCCTGGGAGCATCCGAAGGCCGCACAAGTGCGCTATGAGGCCAAGTTCGAGGTCACAGGGAAACCGCACAAGGCCAGGGTCAGGCATTACGAGCCGGAGATGCGACGCGAGCTGGAGAGCCAGGTAAAGAGGCGGCTGGAGCTTGGCGTCATAAGACCGCCCAAAAGCGACTGGGTGGCAGCACCACACTTCGTCAAGAAAAAGACTGGAGAGTGGAGGTGCGCACCAGACTACCGGAAACTGAACGAATCGATGGTATCCGACTCCCACCCACTGCCGAGGATCTGGGATCACCTGCGGAGGGCGGCAGGACGTAAATACTACGTAATGTTGGACATGAATTCGGGCTTCTGGAACGTGCCTATCGAGAAGGGGTGTAAGCACCTCACGGCGTTCATAACTCCGATAG
>NW_011645856.1:2448-5397 GCF_000223845.1 Gregarina niphandrodes | reverse complement strand
ATCCGACTCCCACCCACTGCCGAGGATCTGGGATCACCTGCGGAGGGCGGCAGGACGTAAATACTACGTAATGTTGGACATGAATTCGGGCTTCTGGAACGTGCCTATCGAGAAGGGGTGTAAGCACCTCACGGCGTTCATAACTCCGATAGTCCTGTTCGAATTCAATATCGTACCCTTCGGGATCAAGAACTCGCCCGCCAGATTCCAGCGAGCAATGGACACCTGCTTCGCCCCGACACCGAGTGACGACGTCTTCTGCTACATTGACGACGTCATCATGTGCGGAAATGACCCAAGGGAGATCCTAGAGCAGCTGAGGACCTTCCTGGGCCTGTGCAGGGGCACCGGGTTCTACCTGCGGTTGGACAAGAGTGCCGTGGCAACTAATTAATTGGTCTTTCTTCACGATCAAATCAGTCAGTTATCAAGTCGGGCTGCTGTCAAATGTGCCGACGGGTGGCCGGATGGACAATTGGTATCCAGTCACCGGCAAGGTGGTCGAGTGGTTAAGGCGGCGGCCTGCCAAGACGTTGGGATGTTCCAGCGTGAGTCCGAATCTCACTCTTGTCGGTAGACAAAACGCTCACTTTCGGGGACACGTGATGTCCACACAAGGCACAGGAAGCAGCAGTGTAATGCGAATGAGCTAAGTCCTGATTCGATCTGTGGACATACAGGTCAGAAAGCTAAAGTCCTACCATTACGGTGTGAGTACAGTCTTGGGAGAAGACCTTGTCCCGCCGCAACCGCGGACAGTCTTACCCGGAGGAGGTCTTGTCTAGAGTCGCGCATATGCACCGACGAGTATCGAACCCACGACCTTTGAGTGGGGAGTCATCCGGTATTGCCATTAGACCACGAAGTCTAACAATATTATCCGCCTACGGGATGCCCGTGGCTGGACCACATCATCCCTGACGTGCGATGCGAGGGAGACGTCGTCTCCACAGCATCCCTGGTGCAAAAGGGAGACGGAAATGTTTGGGGATAAATAAATAAATCACTCTTTTTGAGCAGTAACGCAGGTTCCCCAAAATTGTCAGCAGTTGGCTGTTTGGTCCTGTGGTATGATTCTTCCTTCGGGTGGAAGAAGTCCTGGGTTCGATTACCAGGGCACTCCGGCTATTACGTAGCCGAGAACTGGCGGCGTCATTCGGGTTTTACAAACTTGATGGCAACACGGCGTTCTATTACTGGAAAGCGAAAATATGGACCCGGGTGCCAAGCCCGCTCCAAATCGGAGAGGCCCAGAAGGCTAACATACACGGGCACACAATAATTCGTGGCCGCTTTAGCTCAGTCGGTAGAGCGCAAGACTTTTTAATCTTGCGGCCGCGGATTCGAGTCCCGCAAGCGGATTCACCATGGGAATTGACGGATGTATCAGGTTCTGGTCGATGCAACTCGCGGGATGGGCAGTCAGAATTCCCAAGGCGATGAATCACAGGCGCCTCATTAACTCCGTCAGCAAGTGCTAGCTGACGAGCCATGCGGGTCCTGGGGGGCAGGGCGTGCCTCGTCTTCCTCGAGGGCTTGGCCTTAGAGTCCCCTCTGGAGTTTGAGCCTTCGTCCCCGGAACCCACCGTAATCACTGGGGCTGGGGTCTCGGACCGCGGCAGGTCGTCCACCATGTTTGTGGCGGCCGGGTTTGTGCTCTCAGTGCTCTTAAGTATGGCATGTGAATTGTGGGGTAGTTCCGGGGTTTGCAAAAAAGTAAAAATAAAAATAGGGCCACGGGACATAACGGGTGTAGGGGGGGGCCGTAACACCAAGAGCCCATCACCCGACAATTACACCAAGATCTTAAGCCCCTTCATGACCTTGTTGCCAATGTGTCCAAGACCCTTATGCAATTTGAAGCCCTCGTGAAACCCGTGCTCGCTACTGTCAACAGTCTCACCACACTACCCTGGGCCGATTTTAGTGCTGCCACTGTGCCGAATGAGACCAAGACGTTTACCTTGTCGGAAACCCCTCGTGTATAACACGCAGAATATCCCGGGTTCGATTTTCGGCGATCGTTGACTTAAGACTAATCAACACGCTAAGATGTGGTTGTCGTGCTCGAGTTCCGACAGCTGATTTTTTGATGAAACTAGTCGTTCACTCCAATGGCTCGCCCCTCGAACCACACACAGCAACGGCGCCAACCCGTGCTCCACAGGCCTCCCACGAGTTAGATCTTCAGCGTTGGCGGTCTAGTGGTACGCAGCATCTAGACTTGAGAAATCTTGGGCGCCATGGAGTGCTGCCAGCATATCGTTAACTCGGGGGAACGGAAGCGCCGAACGCAATATCTGCGACGACCTAGAATACGGCAGGTCAGCCTTAATATAAGCGTTGTGCGACCACTTCGGCATCGCCAAGGTCCACTCATCAGCATATTACCCTCAAGGAGATGGGTGCGCGGAACGTATGATGCGAACTCTCAACAACTCGTTAGCTGTGCTTAGCCGGGGGGAGCCGGGTAACTGCCCGTTATTCGTGCCAGGAGTCAACTTCGCGTACAACTTAACCGAGCATGAGGCGACCCACATAAGCCCGTTCGAGTTGAACGCAGGACGCATTCCGCGACTGCCATCGGGGTGCCATTCGAGGGTTCAACGATTATACGGTTTGTTTGTGGCTGTTTGCTCTTTGTCTAACTGTTGACGAAAAGAAACTTGTTTTCCTCAACAATTACTATCTCCTTGCTGAAAATTGTCTCCTTCTGAGTTGTTTGGGTGCGAGATGAGACAGAGCTGCCCACTCCACGACTCTGCAGCGACTATACGGTTCAGCATGCAGTTCAACTTGGCAAGGTAGTTATTCCGTAATTCCCAACTATTCCGGCGCAAGTATGGAAGCACCGATCTCGACGCTGAGTTCTCAACACCATCCGTGACCCGAGGTGCCACTCCCGCCCTCTGTCCGGAATCGAATCCGGTTCGCCTCGATGGCAACAGG
>NW_011645856.1:1728-2428 GCF_000223845.1 Gregarina niphandrodes | reverse complement strand
TGCCCGTTATTCGTGCCAGGAGTCAACTTCGCGTACAACTTAACCGAGCATGAGGCGCCGGGGGGAGCCGGGTAACTGCCCGTTATTCGTGCCAGGAGTCAACTTCGCGTACAACTTAACCGAGCATGAGGCGACCCACATAAGCCCGTTCGAGTTGAACGCAGGACGCATTCCGCGACTGCCATCGGGGTGCCATTCGAGGGTTCAACGATTATACGGTTTGTTTGTGGCTGTTTGCTCTTTGTCTAACTGTTGACGAAAAGAAACTTGTTTTCCTCAACAATTACTATCTCCTTGCTGAAAATTGTCTCCTTCTGAGTTGTTTGGGTGCGAGATGAGACAGAGCTGCCCACTCCACGACTCTGCAGCGACTATACGGTTCAGCATGCAGTTCAACTTGGCAAGGTAGTTATTCCGTAATTCCCAACTATTCCGGCGCAAGTTTGGAAGCACCGATCTCGACGCTGGGTTCTCAACACCATCCGTGGTCCGGGGTGCCACTCCCGCCCTCTGTCCGGAATCGAATCCGGTTCGCCTCGATGGCAACAGGGCATTCTACCGCTGAATCATAAACACTAAAGATCTAGCCTAAGGGAGACCGCGGGGCAAGGATAAACACTTGGTGACAATTCTGTTCACGAGTCACGAAAAGCGAAAACACACACCCGACGCTAAGTCCGCGCCAAACCGCGGAGGCCCA
>NW_011645856.1:624-1708 GCF_000223845.1 Gregarina niphandrodes | reverse complement strand
CAACTCGCAAAGTGACAGCCGTGACTCCCTGCCGTCTAGATAGTCCAATGGTAGGATTTGAGCGTTCCAAGCTGCAAATACGGGTAATCGTCGATTGGTGCACCTCCGATGGTCCAGGAATAGTTCAAGGAAAGATAATTTTGGGTTTGCTGTCAATTTCGGGGAGCCTGACGACGTCACCCAGTTTCGGCTACGTTACTGACGGGCTGTTCTGGGCATCGAACCCTTGATTGCTTCTGCCTTAACGAGAAATCATACCACCGGACCAAACAGCCAGCCCTGTATTGCCCATTTGGACGGTGATTGCTGGCGACTACGGACGGGGGGTGTACGGATGCTTGGGTTGTACGGTGCTCAAGGCAAGCCAGCGTTTACGGAGCGTGCACATCTTCCGTACATCCTGTCCGCCAAAGTCCACTTCATATGTTACCGAGTTTCCTAGTATACCAACAACGGTGCCGAGTCCTGACCACCGCGGAGATAGCTTACGGCAGGGATATGTCACACTCACTCGGTAGACAATCCCACTCGGGGTTGCCTTTGGACCTAAATTCACGACAACACAAATGAACTTTGCCCACACAGATGACAAGTACCCGCCAAAGCCGTGAAGGATCGGAGTCTAGAAAAAAACGGTGCCAGGATCGGATCTGGTAGGAACCTGGTCCGATCGCTACCGATCCGACCCACACAGAGAGTCCAAATAGTGAAGAAACCGAGACGACTGCCCCCGTGGCCCAGTGGGGCGAGCACTAGGAGGTTTGCTTGGAAGACTGAGTAGCAAACCAGCCAGGGGAAGGAACACGGCAGGGATATGGCCGTCGGCAGGCCGGTGTTCACGAATGATGTAACATGGGATCTCTAGCATCGACTGTTTGATCTCGTGGTGTACAATTGACACTAGACCAAACAGCCAACTGCATAACGCCAATCCTAGACTATTGCCGATCCGAAGTAATGGCAGGACTGGGATTCAAATCGTTGTGGTAAAGTCTGTGTGGGTCGGACCCGTACGTTCGGGAGTTTTTGGCACGAGTGGGACTCGAACCCTCGACCTTCGGCACATACGGCCGACGCTCTAACA
>NW_011645856.1:0-604 GCF_000223845.1 Gregarina niphandrodes | reverse complement strand
TCCAAATAGTGAAGAAACCGAGACGACTGCCCCCGTGGCCCAGTGGGGCGAGCACTAGGAGGTTTGCTTGGAAGACTGAGTAGCAAACCAGCCAGGGGAAGGAACACGGCAGGGATATGGCCGTCGGCAGGCCGGTGTTCACGAATGATGTAACATGGGATCTCTAGCATCGACTGTTTGATCTCGTGGTGTACAATTGACACTAGACCAAACAGCCAACTGCATAACGCCAATCCTAGACTATTGCCGATCCGAAGTAATGGCAGGACTGGGATTCAAATCGTTGTGGTAAAGTCTGTGTGGGTCGGACCCGTACGTTCGGGAGTTTTTGGCACGAGTGGGACTCGAACCCTCGACCTTCGGCACATACGGCCGACGCTCTAACATACTAAGCCACCGTCAGACCACAAGCTCATTCAGCCACCGCTCCGGATTTCCAGAAAGGTGTTGGTGGCTGTGCTCCAGGAGGGAGTCAAACCCTCAACCTTCAGCACATAAGGCCGACGCTCTAACCCACTAAGCGTCGGCCTTATGTGCCGAAGCTCTAACCTACTAAGCTACCGGAGCCAAACAAAAGCATTATCGTGGATACAAACCATGACTA
>NW_011645855.1:9108-9930 GCF_000223845.1 Gregarina niphandrodes | reverse complement strand
AGGGTTTCTTGGGGTAAAAAGGGGGCTTTTTTGGAAGGCGCAGAGTAGTAACCAAAACAACAGTAGAAACGTGAAAAGGAGAGTTAAAGACAGACTGCATGGACAAGAGAACGATAACAAATTATCTGGCGACAGCTGCTGGATCCGCCCATGTGTGGGTGGGTCCATGGACAGACGCATTAGAGAAGAGGATGTGGCAGGTGCTGTTCCTTATGGCGGCCGGCCACATCTTGAAGGGCCACCTGAAGAAAGTGTGGAAATGGGCACGAAGTAGCCTCCGACCACTAGTGGCCATCGGGTGTATCCCGCTGGTTGTGAGCATGTGGCGGGTGAGTACCCACTTCGAGGTAGCCATCCAACAGGTGGGTATCTCGGTAGCCACCTTAGTTGTAACTAAAGCATTAGAGAGTAGCGAGGGCCTTTTCAAAGGGAAGTCACATGAAGGGGACCGGCCCAACGGGGGGTCCGAAGCGGCCCTAAACAAACGTCTGGAGGAATTAGGACGGTAAGTGGGCCGAGGGACCTACCCGGCCACGGGACGACAGGCAAACGACCACGCGGCCGTTCAAGCCGCCCATTCACATCCAAGAGGCCCGCCCCGGGACGCGGACCGAGTCCATTACCGTGCAGACAGGCGGACCCAAGGCCGGAATAGCGGACCAGAAGAGGGTGAGGTCTGGCCCGTCGCGCCATGGCATGACTACCAAGGGGCCGAGCGGACGCCGCCCAGCCCACGAGAGGCACCACCAACATCGAGAACGAGACCGGCGACCGCGGCCCCAATACCGCTGACGAACCCGACAACTTCGACGCCCCCACTCG
>NW_011645855.1:8304-9088 GCF_000223845.1 Gregarina niphandrodes | reverse complement strand
GTAACCAAAACAACAGTAGAAGCGTAAAAAGGAGAATTAAAGACAGACTGCATGGACAAGCGAATGATAACAAATTATCTGGCGACAGCTGCTGGATCCGCCCATGCGTGGGTGGGTCCATGGACAGACGCATTAGAGAAGAGGATGTGGCAGGTGCTGTTCCTTATGGCGGCCGGCCACATCTTGAAGGGCCACCTGAAGAAAGTGTGGAAATGGGTACGAAGTAGCCTCCGACCACTAGTGGCCATCGGGTGTATCCCGCTGGTCGTGAGCATGTGGCGGGTGAGTACCCACTTCGAGGTAGCCATCCAACAGGTGGGTATCTCGGTAGCCACCTTAGTTGTAACTAAAGCATTAGAGAGTAGCGAGGGCCTTTTCAAAGGGAAGTCACATGAAGGGGACCGGCCCAACGGGGGGTCCGAAGCGGCCCTAAACAAACGTCTGGAGGAATTAGAACGGCAAGTGGGCCGAGGGACCTACCCGGCCACGGGACGACAGGCAAACGACCACGCGGCCGTTCAAGCCGCCCATTCACATCCAAGAGGCCCGCCCCGGGACGCGGACCGAGTCCATTACCGTGCAGACAGGCGGACCCAAGGCCGGAATAGCGGACCAGAAGAGGGTGAAGTCTGGCCCGTCGCGCCATGACATGACTACCAAGGGGCCGAGCGGACGTCGCCCATCCCACGAGAGGCACCACCAACATCGAGAACGAGACCGGCGACCGCGGCCCCAACACCGCTGACGAACCCGACAACCTCGGCACCCCCACTCGTAGGACCAA
>NW_011645855.1:6052-8284 GCF_000223845.1 Gregarina niphandrodes | reverse complement strand
ATCCAACAGGTGGGTATCTCGGTAGCCACCTTAGTTGTAACTAAAGCATTAGAGAGTAGCGAGGGCCTTTCAAAGGGAAGTCACATGAAGGGGACCGGCCCAACGGGGGGTCCGAAGCGGCCCTAAACAAACGTCTGGAGGAATTAGGACGGTAAGTGGGCCGAGGGACCTACCCGGCCACGGGACGACAGGCAAACGACCACGCGGCCGTTCAAGCCGCCCATTCACATCCAAGAGGCCCGCCCCGGGACGCGGACCGAGTCCATTACCGTGCAGACAGGCGGACCCAAGGCCGGAATAGCGGACCAGAAGAGGGTGAGGTCTGGCCCGTCGCGCCATGGCATGACTACCAAGGGGCCGAGCGGACGCCGCCCAGCCCACGAGAGGCACCACCAACATCGAGAACGAGACCGGCGACCGCGGCCCCAATACCGCTGACGAACCCGACAACTTCGACGCCCCCACTCGTAGGACCGAGCGGACCATCAGCAGGGGACCCGATACCAATGGACCTGGAAACGCCAGGGGCGCCGCAACCAACACCAGAAGCGGAGCGACGACCGGCAACAACCCACTTGACGCAGTGTCCCCACTGCGGCGCCATGGTCGGCCGGGGACACCAGTGTTGGGTGACCCGGAAGCGGTACAAGTGCTTCCGCTGCGGGCAGCCTAACCACCTCGCGGTAGTATGTAAGAGCCAGACAGGAGTGGCCGTTAAAGTCCAAGAGGCACAAGACAGCACCGTACTATGCAGAGAAATCGACCGGCTGAGCCGTCAACTGGAGTTCCTCACTAGCAACGCCGACCCACCCCTCGCAGGCCCACAAGACCAAGAGGCACCAGAAGCCGCCGCAAACAAACGCCCTTTTGGAGAACGGCCGGTGCCAGGAAACTAGGGGCCGTAGCTACTACCACTTCATGCTTTTTGCCAATGACGCACGATAGTCGCGAGATCCTGGCACTTGTCGATACAGGGGCAGAGGTTAACATCATCGGTCAGGGACTTAACCCCCGTCCAACGGAGGGGAGTCCCCTCCGGTTAACCTTCGCCGACGGGAACCACGAGGAGTGCACCACATGGGGCAAAATCGAGGTTAACGTGAGGGACGGTGAGAAGCAAGAAGTAGTGGGGGTAGTCTTACGGGGCACCGGCCAGCTTATATTAGGAATGCCCCACCTGGAGGGGCACGGGGCAGTAATAGACATCCAAGGACGACGGATATCAGTGGACGGAAAATGGCATAATCTAATTAGGGTCAACGGGGCCGTGAACAGGGTACAGGTACGGATGATGGATCCGGTATTGGAGGAAGCCCTGGGAAGTGTGCCGTCAACGAGATTGACAAGTCGGAGTTGAGAAGGGTCCTCACGAAGTTCGAAGACTTATGGAAGGGAGATGAGATAGGGCGGACGACAGCGATAGAGCACCGAATCGAAGTGACGGACCCGAAGCCGATTGCGTGCCGCAACCGCAGATATACGGACCAGCAAAAGGCGGTCATAGAGAAAGAGGTAGCGGACATGATCCAGAAGGGAGTGGTCCGACCAAGCTTTAGTCCGTACGCGTCGGGGGTGGTGCTAGTAAAGAAAAAGACTGGCGAGTGGAGGTTCTGTGTGGACTACCGGCCGTTGAACGAGGTGACAGTACGGGACAAGTTCCCACTACCGAGGATAGATGACCTGCTGCGGGCGGTGAGAGGTTCGCGGTGGTTCATCGCATTGAATCTGCGAGCAGAATACTGGCAAGTAGCCATGAGGGCAGAGGACATTCCGAAGACGGCATTTAAGACGCCCTCAGGACTATACGAGTTTGTCGTGATGCCGTTTGGCCTAGTGAATGCCCCAGCGACGTTCCAAAGGATGGTGGAGAACCTCTTCGGGGACCTCTACTGGAACGGGGTGCTCGTATACCTGGACGACATCCTAATCCACGCAGCGACCCTGGAGGAAGTATTTGCGAAGCTGGAAGAGGTGCTGAAGAGACTCCGAGCAAGTGGTCTGAAGCTGCGGTTGTCCAAGTGTTCGTTCCTACCGGAACAGGTCGAGTACCTCGGGCATACGATTACCGAGGGCAGGATAGCCCCCCAGCCAAGGAAGGTGGAAGCGATAGACGCCCTGCAGCCACCGCGGGACGTAAAAGGGCTACGATAAGCCCTCGGGATGGCTGGGTACTACAGGAACTTCATCCCGAACTACGCCGAAGTGACGCAGCCGCTCACGAAACTCATGCGC
>NW_011645855.1:4612-6032 GCF_000223845.1 Gregarina niphandrodes | reverse complement strand
GAATCTGCGAGCAGAATACTGGCAAGTAGCCATGAGGGCAGAGGACATTCCGAAGACGGCATTTAAGACGCCCTCAGGACTATACGAGTTTGTCGTGATGCCGTTTGGCCTAGTGAATGCCCCAGCGACGTTCCAAAGGATGGTGGAGAACCTCTTCGGGGACCTCTACTGGAACGGGGTGCTCGTATACCTGGACGACATCCTAATCCACGCAGCGACCCTGGAGGAAGTATTTGCGAAGCTGGAAGAGGTGCTGAAGAGACTCCGAGCAAGTGGTCTGAAGCTGCGGTTGTCCAAGTGTTCGTTCCTACCGGAACAGGTCGAGTACCTCGGGCATACGATTACCGAGGGCAGGATAGCCCCCCAGCCAAGGAAGGTGGAAGCGATAGACGCCCTGCAGCCACCGCGGGACGTAAAAGGGCTACGATAAGCCCTCGGGATGGCTGGGTACTACAGGAACTTCATCCCGAACTACGCCGAAGTGACGCAGCCGCTCACGAAACTCATGCGCAGAACGGAGCCCTACGCATGGGGAAAGGAGCAGCAGCAGGCATTCGACGCAGTGAAGGAAGGATTAAGGGACGCGGCGTTGTGCAATGACCACGCCAGCGGGGAGCTAGTAATCGAGACGGATGCCAGCGACTACGCCGTTGCAGGCATCCTGTCATGCAAGAGAGACGGTATGGAGACGCCGGTGGAGTGCATGTCCCGGACACTCTCAGAGGTAGAGGTCCGATGGCCGACGCGGGAGAAAGAGGCGTACGCCATCGTGGTGGCCCTACAAAAGTTCGACGCCTGTGTGCGAGGGCGACGTATCACGGTCTACACAGACCACAAGAGCCTGGAATGGATGTTCCAGGCCAAAAAAGGCAAGATAGCCCGATGGGCAACGTTACTCCAGGAGTACGACCTAGATATCGTCCATAAGAGCGGAACGCAGATAGCGCACGTGGATGCGCTCAGCCGGTTGGCCAAGGACGCTGTCACGGTAGAAGACCGGATGACCTGTATGGCGGTAATGGCCGCAGCGGAGGAAGAAGGGCTCCCACAAGTGACGGAGTGGCGGCGAGCGTACAAAGGGGTGACAGAGGACGAACGAAGGGCGATGAAGTTGCAGGACTGGCAAGGGATGTTGGTACGCAGAGGCCGGGCGTACGTGCCACCGCAGTGGACACGCCGCGTGGTACAGCACTACCACGACAAGGGTGTCGGCACGCACGCCGGCGTGGTGAGGACGTACCGGAGGAGCCAGGAACTGTTCTGGTGGCCGAGACAATTACAGGACATACGAGAGTATATCGCCGCGTGCCTGGTGTGTCAACGAAGGAGAGGCGGCACGGAACGCCTACAGGGTCTAGCACGAGCATTCCCTGCGAACCAGGTGTTTGAGACAATCCATATAGACTACTGGCAAACCCAT
>NW_011645855.1:2514-4592 GCF_000223845.1 Gregarina niphandrodes | reverse complement strand
GTAGAAGACCGGATGACCTGTATGGCGGTAATGGCCGTAGCGGAGGAAGAAGGGCTCCCACAAGTGACGGAGTAGCAGCGAGCGTACAAAGGGGTGACAGAGGACGAACGAAGGGCGATGAAGTTGCAGGACTGGCAAGGGATGTTGGTACGCAGAGGCCGGGCGTACGTGCCACCGCAGTGGACACGCCGCGTGGTACAGCACTACCACGACAAGGGTGTCGGCACGCACGCCGGCGTGGTGAGGACGTACCGGAGGAGCCAGGAACTGTTCTGGTGGCCGAGACAATTACAGGACATACGAGAGTATATCGCCGCGTGCCTGGTGTGTCAACGAAGGAGAGGCGGCACGGAACGCCTACAGGGTCTAGCACGAGCATTCCCTGCGAACCAGGTGTTTGAGACAATCCATATAGACTACTGGCAAACCCATGGGGAGGGACGGCCCATCATGACCATGATCGACAGAACATCGAGATGGGTGGAAGCAGCGGTGGTGCCGGACAAAACCGGGTATAGTGCGGCGGCGGCGTTGGTGCGCCACTGGATTACCCGGTACGGAATACCATCCCGGATAATATGTGACAACGACCGGGCCTTCACAGGCACGGTCATGAGAGGACTACTAGACCTACTGGGGGTAACCCTGGCGACCATCACACCGTACCACCCAGAAGGAAACAGCCCAGTAGAGTCCTTCCACCGTCACCTCCGTAAGCATTACCAACGGGTGAGGGACCACAGCACAAGGGGGGAAGAGGAGGCACTAGCACTCACCATGTTCCTCTACCGCACCGCCCACCACACCGCACTGGGGATGACCCCGGGGCGCTGGCTGTTCGGGGTAGAATTGGTAGTACCAGAGGAACGAGAAATACAAGACCAGCTCCGGAACCCAAATATGCAGCGACTACAGTGGCTAACAGGAGCAAGAGAAGCGACCATTGAGGAGGCAGCCAAGGTGGCCCAAGAGCGGGCCGACAAACGGAACGAAAGGAGGAAGCCCAGCCGACTCGCAATAGGGGACATAGTCTTAGTGAGGGACCCGACAGTGAAGGAGAAGGGATGGGGATTACCCCACCGCATCGTAGCCATTAGTGAGGCCGGCCACCGAGCACAAGTGGAGGACCTCGTAAGCGGCCACAAGGAAGATCGACACGCGAGCGTGCTACGGAAAGTGGTGGCACCACGGGACAGGCACCAATTACGACAATGGATGAAGGAGTACCGACGAGAGGGAGTGTCAATCACGGAGGAGGAACTACAGCGGAGGCTAGGAGGGACGGAAGCGGCAGAAGGAACAGGGGCGCCGCCGACGAATTACTACGAACTGAGCTCAGACAGCGAGGCGGTGGTGGTGGAGCGAGGAACAACACCCGAGGACGCGTGTAGCACCCCGGCAAGTCAAGAGGGAGTAACGGGGGCAGAGCAGGGGGAAGAGGAGCCCCGAGGAAGAGGCAGGAAGCGGCGACGGGAATTCCAAGAAGGAAGGACCTAACAGCAGAGGAGCACAAAAAAAAAAGAAAGAAAAATTTTAGAGAGAGAAACAGAGAACAAGATGGGTACGAGAGGCTACGGGCGAATGATGGTGACACAAGGGCCCAGAAGGCCGACGATACTAGACCGGGCGACCATCCTGGACGGAACGGCTTGCGTCGGCAAGTCGACGCTGCTGAGGCGTTGAAGGAAGACGGTTACGCGGCTGTAGTCGGGGACTACATGGAGGACTGCCAGGACTACCCCGTCTTCAGGGAGAAGAGTGAGGACAAGTTCGTGGAGCTGGCCTACCTCGCCTTCCAATGGGCGAAGGTCAGGCCGGGCCACCTCCACGACCGGGGCCCCATGAGTGCCATGGCGTACTCCCTCATTCTCGACGTCGTACGAGGGGAACGCCAGCTGGCAGGGGCGTTGGCAGCAATCGAAGACATGCCACCACAGGTGTGGACGGCGATGGGGCAATGGAGGACGGTTGTGCTCCTCGAGGAGGACGAGAGAGAGGCAGTACGCCGGATGCGAAGAAGGGCGAACGGCATCGACGTAATGACAGTAGAGTACGTCAGGGTTCAGAACGAGATCTTC
>NW_011645855.1:1498-2494 GCF_000223845.1 Gregarina niphandrodes | reverse complement strand
ACCACGACAAGGGTGTCGGCACGCACGCCGGCGTGGTGAGGACGTACCGGAGGAGCCAGGAACTGTTCTGGTGGCCGAGACAATTACAGGACATACGAGAGTATATCGCCGCGTGCCTGGTGTGTCAACGAAGGAGAGGCGGCACGGAACGCCTACAGGGTCTAGCACGAGCATTCCCTGCGAACCAGGTGTTTGAGACGATCCATATAGACTACTGGCAAACCCATGGGGAGGGACGGCCCATCATGACCATGATCGACAGAACATCGAGATGGGTGGAAGCAGCGGGTATAGTGCGGCGGCGGCGGCGTTGGTGCGCCACTGGATTACCCGGTACGGGGTACCATCCCGGATAATATGCGACAACGACCGGGCCTTCACAGGCACGGTCATGAGAGGACTACTAGACCTACTGGGGGTAACCCTGACGACCATCACACCGTACCACCCAGAAGGAAACAGCCCAGTAGAGTCCTTCCACCGTCACCTCCGTAAGCATTATCAACGGGTGAGGGACCACAGCACAAGGGGGGAAGAGGAGGCACTGGCACTCACCATGTTCCTCTACCGCACCGCCCACCACACCGCACTGGGGATGACCCCAGGGCGCTGGTTGTTCGGGGTAGAATTGGTAGTATCAGAGGAACGAGAAATACAAGACCAGCTCCGGAACCCAAATATGCAGCGACTACAGTGGTTAACAGGAGTAAGGGAAACGACCATTGAGGAGGCAGCCAAGGTGGCCCAAGAGCGGGCCGACAAACGGAACGAAAGGAGGAAGCCCAGCCAACTCGCAATAGGGGACACAGTCTTAGTGAGGGACCCGACAGTGAAGGAGAAGGGATGTGGATTACCCCACCGCATCGTAGCCATTAGTGAGGCCGGCCACCGAGCACAAGTGGAGGACCTCGTAAGCGGCCACAAGGAAGATCGACACGCGAGCGTGGTACCATTTCCCCTTGAATCCGATCTTTCGCGGCTTTAGTGAGTACTTGG
>NW_011645855.1:0-1478 GCF_000223845.1 Gregarina niphandrodes | reverse complement strand
TGCTGAGGCGGTACTCTTGCCAGTGGTCGGACATTCGAGAACGTCGGTGCCGAGTACCCACCAAACGGCAGCCACCGATCCGGCGGCAGGTGGGTGTTAATTGCCCACAAAGACCCCCATGCCGCCAACCCTGTTGGGGGCTGCGCCAAACGTAAAGGGGCAGTCGCGGACTCGAGCCCCGCACTCGGGCCCGACAGGCGGAACCTGTGTATCCTCACCACCCGTTGCACTTTGCGCTCGGAGCTGTTGGAGGAGTGCGACCTCGGCGGCCTACCTGTTCCACCTGTCGTCGCAATGTGCAAAGCCGGCGCTTCCTCGCTCGGAGCCTGGAGTTCGACTTAACCACCCCACAACCCGCATGCCGTATCCGAGAAAGAGCACTGAGAGCGCAGGCCCGGCCGTCACAAACATGGTGGACGATCTGCCGCGGTCCGAGGCCCCCGCCCCAGTAAGCGGCCACAAGGAAGATCGACACGCGAGCGTGCTACGGAAAGTGGTGGCACCACGGGACAGGCACCAATTACGACAATGGATGAAGGAGTACCGACAAGAGGGAGTGTCAATCACGGAGGAGGAACTACAGCGGAGGCTAGGGGGGACGGAAGCGGCAGAAGGAATAGGGGTGTTGTTGATGAATTATTACGAACTGAGCTCGGATAGTGAGGCGGTGGTGGTGGAGTGAGGAACAATACCGGAGGACGCGAGTAGCACCCCGGCAAGTCAAGAGGGAGTAACGGGGGCAGAGCAGGGGGAAGAGGAGTCCCGAGGAAGAGGCAGGAAGCGGCGACGAGAATGCCAAGAAGGAAGGACCTAACAGCAGACGAGCACACAAAAAAAAAAGAGAAAATTTTAGAGAGAGAAACAGAGAACAAGATGGGTACGAGAGGCTACGGGCGAATGATGGTGACACAAGGGCCCAGAAGGCCGACGATACTAGACCGGACGACCATCCTTGCGTCGGCAAGTCGACGCTGCTGAGGGCGTTGAAGGAAGACGGCTACGCGGCTGTAGTCGGGGATTACATGGAGGACTGCCAGGACTACCCCGTCTTCAGGGAGAAGAGTGAGGACAAGTTCGTGGAGCTGGCCTACCTCGCCTTTCAATGGGCGAAGGTCAGGCCGGGCCACCTCCACGATCGGGGCCCCATGAGTGCCATGGCGTACTCCCTCATTCTCGACGTCGTACGAGGGGAACGCCAGCTGGCAGGGGCGTTGGCAGCAATCGAAGACATGCCACCACAGGTGTGGGCGGCGATGGGGCAATGGAGGACGGTTGTGCTCCTCGAGGAGGACGAGAGAGAGGCAGTACGCCGGATGCGAAGAAGGGCGAACGGCATCGACGTAATGACAGTAGAGTACGTCAGGGTTCAGAACGAGATCTTCAGGGCGATAGCACACAAGGTAGGAGCGGAGGTCCTCGTGCACCGACAGGGCCAACCAATGGATGAGTGGTTGGGTGTCGTGAGAGGGGTCGTCCTC
>NW_011645854.1:9878-11579 GCF_000223845.1 Gregarina niphandrodes | reverse complement strand
TGGCAAGGTTTGCGTAGGGGGCGGTCCGACGGCAGTTGAGGACTGAATGGGTGGAGTAGTGGTAGCCGGCAAGGTTTGCGTAGGAGGCGGTCCGACGCCAGTTGAGGACTGAATGGGATCGCTGAAAGAGTCGGTAGCATCTTGCAATATTAGGACGTCCAGGGGAAAAGAACAGTCTTCGGAGGTACGTTTATCGAAGTAGTCTCTGGGCACCGCAGCCCGATTCATACCCGGGCGCTTCGGCTCCATGTGCTCGACCGGGCCCACCTCCGGCAATTTCTCCCAGATTGCAGGAGGCTCATACATAGAATTTTGCTGGTCTGTACAGTCCACCTCACAAGAGGCCAAAATTATCGATATGGTAGTGAGAGACCTCATTCGATGTGTTTACTTCAAATAGTTTGTGGTATGTCAGTGGGCCAGGTCGGCTTTCAGTTGTTATGTCTCGCCCGCCGAAGCTTTTTATTATGATAAGTTTTTCTGTGTTTGAGTCTCTTAGCATGGCCGCAGAGATTGACTCCTGCCATCGGGCAACGGATTTGTACTCGCTGGCCGTCCCAAATTCGAAGTCCAAGGCGCCCAGCGCTTCCCAAAGGGGTTCCAGCCCCAGTCCGTCGAGCGCCAGGTCCGTTCGGTTCCCTTGGCTTTCGAACGGGAGTTCTGCGTCGTTACCCAGGCGTCGTCCACCAGTTGATAAGTTTTTCTGTGTTTGAGTCTCTTCGGCGAGAGCATCGTCTCGGTGAGTTGTTGAGAAGTTGTTCTCCCTGAGAACAGCTTCCCTTGCACTTGACTCAAAAAGGTCAGAAGTGGAATTCATCTCGTAGAAAAATATGTGTGCGCGTGTTTGTACACACACTTTTGTGCGCGCACCGTGAGTCACCCAAATCGCCGCTCGGCTCTCTGCCTCAGAAATCACCAATCAAGCATTAAGTGACTCGGGGACACTTCTTATTTAATACCTCACCATCACCCCCTTGTCCACGAGTCAATGACCGGGTCCTGCGCTTACGGTCATAGCGGTAGAGCAGTTCCCAAGTCGCTCGATGCTCTTCCGGAATCTTCCGGAATGGAAGAGCCCAAAGATCTCAAGGTGGATATCGGTCGAGAGATTGGTTTCCCATCGTACCACACCGTACTAAGCGTGGCCGTGGCGTGCGTGATCCCCACGATCCGGTGTGGAATGGCGTTCTTTAGTCGAATCGTGGTGAGCCCGGATAGGTGTCGGTAGGCACGAGCCTCAATTTCATCCAGTGGAAAGGTCACCACTTCTCCCACCTTTGGCCGCCGTTCCAGTGATCCGGAATCATGGAATTGTTCAAGTGCCGCAAGGGACAGTCGACATTGTAAGCCCAAAACTTGGTTAACTCGTCGTTGGTTCTCGTTCTCCGTCTCAAGTTGTTGCCATCCAGTCTGGCTCCATTCCCGTCAAGCAGCAACTCGGGGAACAGCCCAAACCTTCGTGCGGAGTGCTATATGGGCGAATACCGCCATTGACAGCAGGACCTCTGGATGTAGGGAGCTGGCGTCCCTGTTCGTCGCTAAACAGTGATTGATGAATCGGTGCGAAGATTCGTTGAGACCGTTCCCTTGTGGATAATACGAGGCGCACCGATAGTGCTCCACACCGTGCCCTTGCAGATACTTCCCCAGACCTTCGAAGGGGTGATTGTCGGATAACACCACGCGTGGGAACCCAAGGGT
>NW_011645854.1:7870-9650 GCF_000223845.1 Gregarina niphandrodes | reverse complement strand
CACACCGTGCCCTTGCAGATACTTCCCCAGACCTTCGAAGGGGTGATTGTCGGATAACACCACGCGTGGGAACCCAAGGGTCGGGACCCAACGTGTCAAAAGGAATTCCGCGGCACCGGCACAAGTACCCCCTGCGGCAAAGGTAGCCATCATAAATCGCGTGGCGTGATCTATCACTACCAGGATTCGTCCGTCGCCACTCTTGGACATTATAATGTGATCCACGGATATGATTTCGCCCAAAACCGGTCGGTGCAAGTTCCGGGTGGTGTATCGGCTGTGCGCGGTGTAAGGTACATGATAAGCACTCCTGGATGTGTCTTTTGAGGTCCGTTGCTAGTCCTTTCCACCAAACTACCCGTCTTGCCAACCTCAGGCAGCGATTTAGTCCGGCGTGGCCGGAGTGCGGAGAACCGTGTAGGAGGAATAAAATCGCATCTCGGTGGAATATATCGAGCACGTGACCATGTGTGTACCCAGCCATTGGGCGTCTCGGTCAGGAATGGAATATCTTCGGAAGCGGGCGGTTCTGAGCGCAGATCCTCCGCCGAGATGGGTGGAGGTATAGCGATAAATGCTGGTACGGCTATCGTGTCAATGGTCTGATCGTGATCCGAATCGAGACGGCTGAGCCAATCAGCCACAAGATTGGAACTAACGGCTGTATAGTGGAAGGTCACCGTGAACTCGCAGATTCGGGCCCTCCAGCGGCTCAACTTCGCGTTATTGGTGGAATCGAGATGTTCGAGCGCCTTGTGGTCGGTGAAAACCACCACTTCGTTTCCCTTGATGATGTTATGCAGCTTTTCGAGAGCCCACACGATGGCGTAGCACTCGCGTTCCGTGGTACTCCAATTGCGTTCGGCAGGGGAGAAGGTGTGCGAGAGACAAGCAATCAATTTCGGGGACTCGAGTGGCTGCCAGAGAGCAGCCCCTGCTGCCACATTGGAAGCATCTGTGAAAAGGAGGAATCCTTCTTGAGGATCCGGCATGGTCAGTGACACCGTGTCCGCCAGGGCTAGTTTCAGGCTCAGGAAATGTCGTTCGAAGTCAGGAGTCGCGCCAAGGTTTGGAATGTGGCGAGATATGTATTGTACTGCACCCACAAAACGCTTCAATTCCGTCTGGTCCTTTGGGACGGGGGCATTGCTCAGGGCCGACACGCGTTGGGGTCTGGAGTGAGTGTGTTCTGTGTGACGATCACCCCGAGGAAGGAAAGCTCAGTCTTCAGGAACTCATATTTTTCCCTGCTAATCCTCAGTCCGACTTCTCGCAGCCTTTCCAGAACTCGCAAGACCAGGTCAAGGTGAGCATCCCTTGTTTTTGTCCCAATTATGATGTCGTCAACGTATACCGAAACTCAGCCGGGGCGCATTTGCGCCCCTGTGGCAACACGCTCCACCTGAAACATCCTAGTCCGCCCACTGAGAATCCTGTTAAGTTCTTAGAGGATTCGTCGAGAGGGACGTTCCAGAACCCATTCTTCAAGTCCAGTTTCGAGAACCACTTGCATTCCCTCAACGAGTGCAGGATTTGTTCGATGTTCGTCAGGGGATGGTGGGCCGACACCGTGGCTGCATTGACTAACCGGTAGTCGATGACTAATCGCCACGTCCCGTCCCTTTTAGTCACGAAGTGGGCCGGTGAGATTATAGTCCCCTTTGTCGCGGGTTCGATAAGCCTTTGTCTTAGCAACGGCGGAATGACCTCCTTCGCCACTTGAACCAGTCGTTCATTTAATGGTCTTATGGGCTGCCGTGGTACTTCGCGCGATGATTCC
>NW_011645854.1:6334-7850 GCF_000223845.1 Gregarina niphandrodes | reverse complement strand
ATGTCGTCAACGTATACACGAACCACTTCTGTGTCCATTAGATTCCTCAACACATCCTCCACTCTCTGCTGAAATTCAGCCGGGGCGCATTTGTGCCCCTGTGGTAACACGTTCCACCTGAAACGTCCTAGTCTGCCCACTGAGAATCCTGTTAAGTTCTTGGAGGATTCGTCGAGAGGGACGTTCCAGAACTCATTCTTCAAGTCCAGTTTCGAGAACCATTTGCATTCCCTAGGCGAGTGCAGGATTTGTTCGATGTTCGGCAGGGGATGGTGGGCCGACACCGGGGCTGGATTGCCTAACCGGTAGTCGATGACTAATCGCCACGTCCCGTCCCTTTTAGTCACGAAGTGGGCCGGTGAGATTATAGTCCCTTTTGTGGCGGGTTCGATAAGCCTTTGTTTTAGCAACGGCGGAATGACCTCCTTCGCCACTTGAACCAGTCGTTCATTTAATGGTCTTATGGGCTGCCGTGGTACTTCGCGCGATAATTCCGGATGCACCGGCTGCACATCCGCGACCCTATACGAGCAGCCTTGGTTCAGAGCCGTGTCACCTCGCGCCCTCCAATCGCCTTCACCGTCCGCCGTGGCAAGCTTATATCCAGATCAAGCCTGAATTGGTCTTCGTACCCCACCAGAACCCTGTTCAATCCTGGCAGCACGTGGAAAGTCACCGGCTCTTGTCTGCCGCCTATATCCACCAAGTCGATCCAGCTGTCGTTCGCCGCCCACTCCATACACGTCCTGAGTGGAGGGCTCTATCACGTCGGCGAACTCGTCCGCAATCCGTTCGGAAATCAAGCTAACCTCTGCTCCCCCATCCAGTGTTAATTCGATTTCCCGCATCGTGGGATTCCCCAGACGACCTATTCCACCACGAATCGTCTGCACTCGGCCTCTTCTAGTCGCGGCCACTCCCACAAAGGACCGTCCAGATTCCGGCACCATTTCTACCTCTGTTGTCCGGTTTGTAGGCTGAAGTCGCTTGTTGAAGTAGTTGTAACCAGCCGCCATCTCGTCCAGATCCGTCAACTTCGTCTTAAACCCAAGGTTGAAACCGGTTCGAGTGGGCTTCAGTTCCGCGTCCAGAGCCTTCATAGACCCCCGTAGTTTTGTCCGTATGCAGGCCGTTTCCGTGTGTCCTCTTTTCCCGCAGGACTCACACGTGGCATCCTTGTCCGGACATGCCGCCCTTTTGTGCCCCAGTTTCCCACACGAATGGCACGCTCCTCTTGGCAGCGGGTCTGGTTGAAGCACTGGATACGCTACTGCTGTTGACTTAGTATCCGCGAGATAGTGGATACTAAAGGCTTGCGAGAGCAGTGGCGCCAATGTAAATTGCCGTACTTGTATCTTGTGTAGAAGGAATACTCTGATAGGCTCGGGCAGGCGAGCGAAACACCAGCTCGTCCAGACATCAGTTCCTAGTGCCAGGGGAGCCTGATCGGCAATCGTCAGAACGAAAACCTTAAAAAAGGTTCTCTTTAGCATGCTCCTGAATTCAGCCCATGTCC
>NW_011645854.1:5592-6314 GCF_000223845.1 Gregarina niphandrodes | reverse complement strand
ACTTCGTCTTGAACCCAAGGTTGAAACCGGTCCGAGTAGGCTTCAGTTCCGCGTCCAAGGCCTTCATGGACCCCCGTAGCTTTGTCCGTATGCAGGCCGTTTCCGTGTGTCCTCTTTTCCCGCAGGACTCACACGTGGCATCCTTGTCCGGACATGCCGCCCTTTTGTGCCCCAGTTTCCCACACGAATGGCACGCTCCTCTTGGCAGCGGGTCTGGTTGAAGCACTGGATACGCTACTGCTGTTGACTTAGTATCCGCGAGATAGTGGATACTAAAGGCTTGCGAGAGCAGTGGTGCCAATGTAAATTGTTGTACTTGTATCTTGTGTAGAAGGAATACTCTGATAGGCTCGGGCAGGCGAGCGAAACACCAGCTCGTCCAGACATCAGTTCCTAGTGCCAGGGGAGCCTGATCGGCAATCGTCAGAACGAAAACCTTAAAAAAGGTTCTCTTTAGCATGCTCCTGAATTCAGCCCATGTCCGCGCCTGTCTCTCTTGGAATATTGTTGTCAGGACCGAATTCCGGATCTCCATGAGCCTGCCACTAGCTCGGAGCAGTTCCACCAAGGTCGTTTGCAGGCTACCTCTGTTCCTGCATGTATTCAGCAAACTCCGAGTAGTGTCCGGCAATCTCGGCCCCAACCAATCGCGGAACATGGCAAACGTTATTTGTCTGCCACTAAGCTGTTCGAAAATACGTATCCCCCAATCCAACAGATCC
>NW_011645854.1:3674-5486 GCF_000223845.1 Gregarina niphandrodes | reverse complement strand
ACCTTAAAAAGGTTCTCTTTAGCATGCTCCTGAATTCAGCCCATGTCCGCGCCTGTCTCTCTTGGAATATTGTTGTCAGGACCGAATTCCGGATCTCCATGAGCCTGCCACTAGCTCGGAGCAGTTCCACCAAGGTCGTTTGCAGGCTACCTCTGTTCCTGCATGTATTCAGCAAACTCCGAGTAGTGTCCGGCAATCTCGGCCCCAACCAATCGCGGAACATGGCAAACGTTATTTGTCTGCCACTAAGCTGTTCGAAAATACGTATCCCCCAATCCAACAGATCCATGGGATCGTCTGAATTTAGCAGGGCCGCAGTGATTGACTCCTGCCATCAGGCAACGGATTTGTACTCGTCCCAAATTCGAAGTCCAGTGCGTCCCAAAGAGGTTCCAGCCCCAGTGCGTCGAACGACAGGTCCGTTCGGTTCCCTGGCTTTCAAACGGGAGTTCTGCGTCGTTTCCCAGGCGTCGTCCACCAGTTGATAAGTTTTTCTGTGTTTGAGTCTCTTCGGCGAGAGCATCGTCTCGGTGAGTTGTTGTTCTCCCTGAGAACAGCTTCCCTTGCACTTGACTCAAAAAGGTCAGAAGTGGAATTCATCTCGCAGAAAAATATGTGTGCGCGTGTTTTGTACACACACTTTTGTGCGCGCGCCGTGAGTCACCCAAATCGCCGCTCGGCTCTCTGCCTCAGAAATCACCAATCAAGCATTAAGTGACTCGGGGACACTTCTTATTTAATACCTCACCATATTAAAATACAGAGGGAGTCAGCAACCTAGCGATGCAAGTTAGCAGAATCGACACCGAGGGCTCCTCGTATGCCGCAGGCAGCACCACGTCAGCAGCGGACCAGTTCGACACAACAATGGCGACAGCTGCTGGATTGGTTGCCGCTGATGTGGGCTATGCGTATATAGGGCGCTTCCCAGAGTCGGTACGCGAGCTTAACTCGAGCAGCAGGCCTGGGAGGATAAGCTAGCGAAGTGCCGCCTCCCACCATTCACCGCCGTCACAGAAGAGGAATTTTAGCAGTGGGCGGATGACGTGGCGACGGCTGTCGGCGAGCAGTGCCATTATATCCACGACGAAACGCTGGTAGCTAGACTGTAGGCTTGGATGTCAGCCACCGTCAGGGCGCGTTTGAATGGGTGTAGCGAGTTGCCAGTAGAAAGGTTTTTGTCGGACGTAGCAAGGTCCCTGTACCCGGACAGCACTCTGCTGAGCCGGTGCTTCAGGTCCTGCGTCTACCCGACGCCGGAAGAGGTGCCAACCCTCCACGATTTGCTGCCGACACGGCTGCACCGCCTGACGAGGCTGCAGGTCCGTTACGGCACAAGGATCACGATTCCGGGGATGCTGCTGCAACAGTCCATCCTGAGCGCGGCGGCAGACAACAGGTGGGCGAAAGAGTTCCACTTCGAGTGCAGGAAGGGCGATGTAACGATGATAGAGGTCCTCCATAAGCTCGCGCCGCTCTCGGAGAGAGCGAGACCGGTCTTCGCTGCGATGAAGTGGCCCACGAGAGAACAAGAATCTGACTCGAGAGAACAAGAATCTGACTCGGATACGTCGGATGACGGGGCGCGCTTCAACAAGTGTGGTAGCTGTGGCATGAGGAGCCACCGCAAGAAAGACTGCTCCCACGGCAATGACAGGTGCGCTAAGTGCGGCCGGAAAGGGCACTGGGCAAGGATGTGCCCGAGGCACTACCTCACAGACGAGGACTCAGGACTGAAGGCGTTCGTGGAGGTCGGAGACGGCAAAGCGATGCTGAATGTCCGTGGAGCTAGAACCAGGACAGACTACCTGA
>NW_011645854.1:1951-3128 GCF_000223845.1 Gregarina niphandrodes | reverse complement strand
CGTTCGTGGAGGTCGGAGACGGCAAAGCGATGCTGAATGTCCGTGGAGCTAGAACCAGGACAGACTACCTGAAGGCGGTGCAAAAGTTCGTAAACAAGGAACTGAGCGCCGACAAGAAAAAGAAGGGCCAGCCGGCGCCAGGAGAGGACGTCGGCATGCCAGTGGCCGCAGTCGAGAAGATAGTGACGAGTGACGGTCCAGGGGGCGCGAAACGTCGGAACGAGCCGACAGAGGACACGACGCTGGAGACACGAGTCGCGGGAACCGTGACTGGAGAGTCGAGAGACGGCCGAAATTTTCGGTAAGGGCCCTCGTGATGGGGGTCGAGATTGACTTCCAGCAGGATACAGGCGCAGAGGTAAGCCTGCTGAGGAGAGAGGATTGCAGTCGCGCTGGCGTAAGAGTGTCGCAGCGCCGACAGCAAATAAGCACAGTGATGGATTCAGGATCACTACCCGTGACGGACCCAGTACCGGTAACCGTGCACGGCGAGACGGACGATGTAGAGTTCGCGGTGCATGACCAACCGTCGGTCCCGAACCTCCTGGGGAGGGTAGAATTGGAACGGTTTGGTTTGATTGAGAGAAGGTCCGGGAAGGCGTTGGTCCTGGCGGCGCAGTTGATGAGATACGGCTTGCGGGGAAGTACAAAGAGCAGCCACCAGTGTTAGAGGAGCAGTCGGAGGATCCCTTCGGGCGGCAGGTATTCGTGGAGGGCACGGGACACCTGGACCAGAGCCTGAGGGACGAGCTGTGGAATCTGTTGGTCGCATGCAGAGACGTATGGGAGAACCCAAAGGTGGCGTGCGTCAAGTACGAGGCGCCTTTCGAGGCGAGCGGCAAGCCGTACAAAGCGAGGTTGAGACATCTCGAGCCTGAGTTGCGGGCCGAGTTGGAGAAGCAAGTGGAGAAGCAGCTGAAGCTCGGAGTCATCCGTCCTTCGAAAAGCGAATGGGCCGCCGCGCCGCACTTCGTGAAGAAGAAGACGGGCGAGTGGAGGTGCGTTTTGGATTACCGGAGGGTGAACCAAGCATGACTGCCGACTCGTATCCGCTGCCCCGAATATGGGACCACTTGAGGGCCGCAGCAGGCCGTCAGCACTTCACGACTCTCGATATGAGCTCGGGATTCTGGAACGTGCCAATAGCGGAGGAGAGCAAGCACCTCACCGCGTTCAT
>NW_011645854.1:0-1761 GCF_000223845.1 Gregarina niphandrodes | reverse complement strand
CGTCGTTGCTCCACAAGCCAGTTCCAGGAGCGCCGCTCATCATCGAAACAGATGCCTCAGAGGTTGGCATTGGCGCGGTGTTGGAGCAGGTGCAAGAGGGCAGAGGGGTCCCATTAGAGTTCGCGTCTAAGAAGTTCACAGACGCGGAGAGAAAGTGGGATACGAGAGAGAGGGAGCCCTTCGCCGTCAAGTGGGCTGTAGAGAAGTGGTGCGACTACGTAGCGCTTCATCATTTCACCGTACGCACAGATCACGCCAACCTACGCTACCTTGTGGGAGTAGACAAAGGGAAGGTGTACCGCTGGGCGCTGGCGCTCAGCAGGTTCGACTTCACCTTAGAGCTCCTGTCGGGAGAGAAGAACAGCATGGCGGACTGGTTGTCGCGGTACGCAGCGGAACATGAAGAGTGCAATGGCCGTGGGCAGTAGAGTGATAGGCCGCGTGGGCCGACTGCTGGGGAGACACCAGGTGTCGGAAGAGGACTTCATGAGAGAGTACCGGCAGCTGGAGCCGCAAGGATTGCCTGGAGTGAAGAAGGATGGCAAGTGGTGGCGGCAGGCCATCACGGGCAAGGTGTACGTCCCGGAGCGACTGAGAGCGAAGGTGGTACTGAACTTCCACTATGGCACCAGTGAACACCCGGGAGTGCTCAAGACGCGGAAGAGAGTAACCAGCATGTTCTACTGGCCCGGGCTCGCAGAGGACGTTGCGAGAGTAGTAAGAGAATGCCTGATATGTGCCCGGACTCGAACGAGAGCTCGGCTGACGCACAACGTGCCGAAGGGGAGTCTGGAGAATCCGAGCGCGATGGGCACTGTAAGCCTGGATCACGTAGGACCCATGCAGCTAGATGGGCAGAATTGGTGGCTCCTAGTTGCAATGGACCACGCGACGCTGTACATACGAGGCCTTATTCGGAAGACCACCGTACTTCGCGCGGTTGCAAGAGGTAACCAGCACAATGACAGAGGAGCAGAGGAAACAGAGCCTGGCGGCACAAATGCGTGAGAGACTGCAAAAGGCCATGCTCACAGATACGCCGCTCGAGGAGTCGGGCGCGGATGACCTACGGGTAGGATAAATAGTAGCAGTCTCGATCCACAAGCTGCGCCCACAAAACGCGGCTTAGCCGAGGTGACCGAGTGACAAGGACTAGAGGGTGCGACGGGTCGTTCGTTTTTTCGACCAGCTGCACAAAAGAAACTGCACGTAAGCCCGAACGCAGCCAGTTGTCCGGGATGGTGGTGGACTAGGCAAGGCTACAAGACATCGGGCGTTGACAACTGGCATTTATGGCAAGTACGGTCGCCAGTCGACGTTACAAGCGACCTTACTTGGTTCAACAAAAAAATCTGGACAAACTAAATAATTCTGGACAGCTGTACATGCATGGAAGGTCTCTACAGTTGATTGGGCACTTTAGACAGTTTGGCCATTCTCAACATCGAGGTGTAACTTGCTGGGCTTGCGCAGCAGCCGAATTACCACTTCCGGGCAGCAAGTGCACGCTTCACACGGACAGACACACTCTCCTGCGGTTGTAACCGGCGGTAGGGTGGCCGGGACCGTAGTTGTGGCCGGCAAGGTTTGAGTAGGGGGCGGTGGGACAGCAGTTGAAGACTGAATGGGCGGAGTAGTGGTGGCCGGCAAGGTTTGCGTAGGAGGCGGTCCGACGGCAGTTGAAGACCGAATGGGTGGAGTAGTGGTAGCCGGCAAGGTTTGAGTAGGAGGCGGCCCGACAGCAGTTGAGGACTGAATGGG
>NW_011645853.1:10187-10916 GCF_000223845.1 Gregarina niphandrodes | reverse complement strand
CAAGCCGACGACCACTACTCCCAAGCCGACGACCATTACTCCCAAGCCGACGACCATTACTCCCAAGCCGACGACCACTACTCCCAAGCCGACGACCACTACTCCCAAGCCAACGACCACTACTCCCAAGCCAACGACCACTACTCCCAAGCCGACGACCACTACTCCCAAGCCGACGACCACCCAAAGTACCTCCACCACGACTACTGTCGAGTGGGACACAACAACGGACATTATAACTACTCGTACAGACACAACAACCACGGACGTTAAACCCTTGACAACTACGGACATTCAAACGTCTACGAGCACCGCTACACCTGAGACTACCACCGCCGCTACCCTTGCGTCTGCTACTACCACTACTTCCGCTACTGGTACTTCGGAACCTACTACTACTACTACCACTACCACTGAGCCTACTACTACTACCACTGCTACTAAGCCTACTACCACTATCCCTACCCCTGAAGTGACAACTACGAAGCGTCCTACTCATGCTACTGAGAAGCCCACCATGACTGTTACGGCTCATCCCACCACTCATGCTACTCAGAAGCCCACCATGACTGTTACAGCTCGCCCCACTCACGCTACTGAGAAGCCCACCATGACCGTTACAGCTCGTCCCACTCATGCTACTGAGAAGCCCACCATGACTGTTACAGCTCGTCCCACTCATGCTACTGAGAAGCCCACCATGACTGTTACGGCTCGTCCCACTCATGC
>NW_011645853.1:1314-9976 GCF_000223845.1 Gregarina niphandrodes | reverse complement strand
CCCACTCATGCTACTGAGAAGCCCACCATGACTGTTACGGCTCGTCCCACTCATGCTACTGAGAAGCCCACCATGACTGTTACGGCTCGTCCCACTCATGCTACTCAGAATCCCACCATGACTATTACGGCTCATCCCACTCAGAAGACCACCATGACTGTTACGGCTCATCCCACCACTCATGCTACTGAGAAGCCCACCATGACTGTTACGGCTCGTCCCACTCATGCTACTGAGAAGCCCACCGTGACGGCCCCTACCCGTGGGACTAGGATTCCGCATTGGAGTGATATGACTATTACTGTCAGCACCGGATCTGCCAGCAGCACACAGGCGGAGTGCGGCAGCACAGATGAGTGCGCCGGGACGACTAAGCCGGCGCACGAGTGCCGGTCCAGCGACTGCGACACTCCCTGCGGCCGCGGTGCCTGCGGCAATGAGGATCATGGTATTGATCTGGTCATCCACGACCAGCCGAAGAAGATCAGAATCGCTGTTGATAACTAAACCGCGAAGGTGCTCATAAAGTAGGCAGGATCTTAAGATTCGTCTGCCGACGGAAGGCACGCACGCATTAGCAGGCAACCAAATGAGGATAAGGCAGAGGTTCACATTTTTTGGCACAAGAAGGTATATACACGGGACGAGGTATTTTTTGAGTGCCTAGATAAACAGCGCGATGATGACGACGAGATGCTGGTGTGTCAGCATCTACAGGTATGAGTTTGTTATGAGGTGCTGATTACAGGGCTGGATGGGATAGACGTTTTGTGTGCCGTGAAGTGCGGGACACGGTGAGAAGAGGTTTGTAAAAGCATCAGGACGTCACGGCGACTGTACGGAATGCGTTCCCCTGCCATGGAGCCACCTGGAAAGGATTCCAGTGCAGCTCTTGGAAAGGATTTTATTGCAGCTTTTGGTCGAGAGTAATCTTTAGTGTTTCGTGTGCGTGCCAAGTTGCGTGGGTTGAGAGTTCCCTTCGTGATCGTAGCGGAGGTGGCACGAACAGATGATGTCTGGGGATTGGGTGGGAGGGTATGATCTGGCCTTTATCGCAATCCCTTTGAGTGCAGGTCTGGGTAAGCCGGGTGTAGGTCGTAACCAACTAGAAGGGTACCAACTCTCGGTGAAATCAAATCAAGGTAGGATTCACCCGCTCGAGACAGCTCAAGGTTATCGAGTGTGCATTTGTTTTGTCCTGGGTAAAAAAGGGTTAGCAGTGGGGGTTTTAGTAATGAGAAATTTAACTGATTTTACGGTGTTACTTGGAGTGGTTTCTGCAGGCAGTTGCATTGCGCCTAATGTGGTGGGGCTGAGCGGATGTTCAGTGTGTGGTGCATCCGAGTTGGATGGTAAGTCATGTGTGCGAGGCGAAGGTACCGGCAAGCGGTATTTAACTTGTTACGGGTCGGTAGCGCAGTGTTGTAATGACCCCGAGGTTTTGAATAACCTTACGCCGAAGAACTGCATTGCTGACTTCAATAGCTCGCGATGCGACAAGTATGTCACACGCAACAATATGTACTCGAACGCAGCGTGTCAAGATGACTGTCGAGTTCTTCTGGCGGGTGGTCACGACCCTGAAAAGGACGATGATCTCCAAGCCAAGTGTCAGTATGAGCATTTTGAAGTTGACAACAACAGCGTGGTTACCTCTGGTGTCTGCTTCAACAGCTGGGTGCACGGCTACAGCGAACCGGAGACTCTATCGGGCTACAAAGTGATCGAAGACGTCAACACGCCCGCCCTGTGCCAAGCAGAATGCCAAAACGACCCTGAGTGCGTCCGATTCTTGTGGTCCTTTGACTCCGTCAAAAGTAGTAAATTCGACCAGCCCAGAAGGTGCCACCTCAAGAACGCCACCCAGGTGGAGACGGCCTCTGCAATAGTCTACACGTCCATCGACAACCCCCGAAACTTCGATGAAGATTACTGCAACACTCAAATGAGCATCGAGTGCTGGACTAATCACTATGAGTGCGCACCCTGTCAAGACGGCAAGAAACACTGCATCTGGAAAAGCTCCAAGCACGTCGCCGGCTGGAAATATTGCCCGGATCATGACTCCTGCGCCGTACCTGCATTCGACTCCACGACTCCGGAACCTGAAGCAACTACATCCCAACTCACGACTGCTGCCACCACTACACCGAAACCGACCACTACACCGAAACCGACCACTACACCGAAACCCACTACCACTACACCGAAACCCACTACCACTACCACAACCCATAAGACCGTTACCAAACCTCGGAAGACCACTGCCATGACCCAACCGGCCGCTTCGCCCACTACCATCGCCACTACCATGGCCACTACCCTGGCCACTGACGACACCACTGCTAAGACCCCAAAGACCACCGCCAGAACCCAGCCGGCCACTTCCCGCAAAACTACTGCAGAATGCTCTACACAAGGAGACTGCGACACTCCTGCAACCACGGCGAATGAGTGCCACGACAGTATATCACCAGGGTGCAAACCAGATCATAAGGAGTGCGGACACGATGATGACTGCAATCGTAACTGCGGCCACGAGGGATGTGGCGAAGACCGTGGAATTGCGCTTGTAATTCACGATCAGCCCAAGAAGGTTAGGATTGCAATCGACAACTAATTTCAACCTCCGTCACGACCTGTGCATTCCAGTCCGGGGTTGTTACCTTGTGCGCAAGACAACCGGGATTTAATAATAATTAATAGGATTTAATAATAATTAATCGGATTTAATAATAATTAATCGGATTTAATAATAATTAATCGGATTTAATAATAATTAATCGGATTTAACAGACAAGGACAATTGACGACTGCACTTGTTGTGTGGCATGTCACATCTTCCTCAGCGGTCGCGGCTCCTTCAAGAGTAGGCCTCGGTTCAAAGAATGATTCAAGGTTCAAAGAATGATTCAAGCTTGACAATGATAGAACTGCTTTTTTGTTACTCTAACCCAGCTGTCGTAGAATCTGCTGTCAAATGTTGCTGGGTATCAATTCGTGTAGGGGTCTGAAACCTTGAGGATGTGTTGCGTGACCACGGATCGGTGAATGGGTAGAGCTCACGTAGCGATTCCGTTTTGTCTCGTGGAACACGTTTTTTGTTTGTGGAAAACGTCGTCGGGTAAGGGTGAAGCCTGTGACCAAGCAACACGCGTTTGCGTGCGCGCTATTGGCGCTGCCTCCAGTCGTGAAATCACGGCTGCGGGTGCCCGGCAACCATCAAGAACGTTGGTGCCAACGCCCTTGATGGTGAAGGGGCTGAGGGTTCACATGGCTTCAGGAAGTCACTTGTGATCCCGTGTGCCGCCAGCGATCGCTGGTGGTTCGAAATGTGATGTGGCGATAAAAGTCGTTCTCAGTACATCGAAGTGCCGGTTCCTGGTGTAAAATTATTATGCCTGGAGTCGACATTGGGCAGGACCTAGCCCTACCCCCCAGCTACAAACGCATTCCGGGAAGGACAGCCCAAGGCTACCATGCCCGCTGTTGCTCGAAGGTTGACGTGCAGTTAGTTTTTTACCCATCAATGGCTTGAACTGTCTTAAGCAATGCGCTCAAATACCTCAGCTAGGGGACACCGCTGTTGGGCTGTCGTTTATATATGTTGTGGAACCATTGGTTTTCTGCCGGTGACGGCTAACATCAGATATATACCTGCGGCGCTCTGAATTATGATGTTTGGAGACGTACACCGCGTGGACTAACAATAGCGTCAAGTCGGAATGATTATTGGTCTTAATGTATCTTGGAGATACATTAAGACTCCTGGAGAGTGCGGTGATTCGATTCGTTTAGTTGAGGTAGGTGTGGTGGGGCGTTGATGTGTTTGACTTTCAGCATGGAAGTCACGTAGTGGTGGAAGTCACCTTTGAACTCTGTTCCGCTGTCCGTGTATACTTCGAAGGGTATCCCCAACGCTCCTACTACACTTTCTGCAAACAGGTTGCGCGTTACCGCACCCGTCTTCGCCAACGTTACTCTAGCTACGAGTTGTGGGGCGAGTAGCGAGTTGTGTGGTCTATACACACTAAGATGTAGTATTCCTGCCTTTGGAATGCTCTAGGGCCCATATAATCCGTGTTTACTCTACTCATGAAGAAAGACTGCTCCCACGTGCCTTCGTGTGTGGGCGGGCGGCAGGTTACGCACGGGAAGATTGCGGGCACAGATGGCGCACTCTTGGACGAAGTGCTGTGCGAACTCCTTTGACCGTGGCCACCAAAACAGTTCGGACATATTCCTGTGGGTCTTAGTGACGCCTTGATGTCCGCCGCGCTCTCCCATATGGTACCAAGAAGTCAGCTTAGACCTGAGTCAAGTCAAAACGTACAACTTTTTGGTCTTACGGTGTTCGTAGAGGCCGTCTTCTCTTTTGAGGAGGTTTTGCAACTCATCTACGGGGATGTCGTCGTCCTTCACAAGGCACTCGTTGCATGACGGTAGCTGGCTGACCTCGGCGAAGTGGACTGCAAACGGTCGATTAGCGAAGTTCATAGCATCGAGGTCCCGATCGTCGTCCTGGAGCCTAGACAGGGCATCGGCGACGTTGTTGTTGTCTCCTGGGATGTAACTGAGCTTTAGGTCGTATTGCTGGAGGAATAGAGCCCATCGACCTACCTTGCCTGTGTCAGCCTTCGCCAGGAAAGTGAGATTGCGGTGGTCGGAAAGGATCAGGGTGGGTCTTAGCCATACGTAAGGGTGCCACTTGGTCACAAAGTATTCGACCGCCCACAACTCTCTTTCTCTCGCGTCCCAATTACGTTGAGCTTGGGTGAGCCTTTGCGACCGTACTTGATCACTTCCAGCCGCCTGCGTTCTTAGGTATCGTATCCATCCAGACAAGGTTACGATCCCAGAAAGCAAAGAGCACGATATACGAGAGCGTCTACGCAGCAAGAACGTCAAAGATGTTATCCGCGCCACACACCAATTGGGTTATTGCAAGGTAATCGTATCTCCGTCCCAAAGGAACTCGGCTGTCAAACTACGGCAAATCCTAAGCAACGTCGGTCACTTCACGCAAGTCGCCGGGGACCTACGTAAGGCCCTGGATACGAGTTGGGAGCGACCAAGGGAACCGCCATGGCAGGCCAGGAGACTGGAAATATACGTCGACGCCTCAGACAAAGCTGCTGGGCTGCACGTCCGATATAGCGGCGATTGTGTGTTGGAAGAATCGCTTCCGTTAACTCATACCGTGACGAATCTCGCCCCATTCAAGCAGATACATGGTGCGTACAAGCTTTTAACAAAGTACAGAAGCCTGATACGACACATCGACGACGCATGCGAGAAAGTCATTTTAACGAACAACCTGAGATTGTATCAAGGATTGAAGCGCACGGAAGAACCACGCAACGACTTGGAGATATACGCGGCTCGAATCAGGCAACTATACAAGGCCAGATTTGAGTACATCCCTGGAGGCCAAAATCCGGCCGATCCACGGCCGCGGAGGATGTGTGACGCGCGGATTGGCATTGCTTACGGATGAGTATGTTTTGTCGTTGATGCAGAGCAAGACCCCGCCCGCTCAATGAGAACAGGACTGCTGACGACTTCGCGGACCTAGAGGACCTATTGCAATGGATGATGACGAAGAGCAGGACAAGCCAGAAACTACGTAAGAAGGGCAGCGAAAGAGCCTACCCTGCGGTAGCTGTTGGTGACAGACTGGCCTCGGGGGCAAGCGGATGGGATCAGGTTTTTTTTTGGTTGAATGCTACAGGTGTCCTTCACAAGAAAGGCCACAGGATTAATGTATGCCAGACGAAAGACTTGGAGTGTACCAACTGCCACAAGAGGGGTCACGGGACAAAGGATTGTCGAGTGCGGGTGTTTGACAGCAAGTATGGCAGCCTGGGAATCGAGATGTAGACACGGGCGCAACTACGTCTATCACGAGTACCGACCTGGCTCGTCAGTTGGGTTTAGCGAGGAGCTAAAGGGCGATGAGTTGATACTGGGGGTACCGGACATGATTGCGCTAGGCATCTTTGATGCGTGTTAGTGTCAGTTCCATGTGGAAAGCTGTTACAAGGTCGATGTGGTTTCACTCCTCTTCTCACTTGCCAACAAGCGCAAACGAGCTCTGGAGTTGCCAGAGGAACAGATAGACGACGTGTTGACCATGGGCGTAATACAACCTAGTAAGTCGTCATGGGGAGCGAGGCCCGTGTTAGTGTGCGAGAAGACTGGTGAGTGGAGAATCTGTATTGACTGCCGAACGTTGAACAGGGGAATGACCTTAAAGGCCTGTGGCTGTAGCTGTGGGAGCAACTACGGCTGGCGGCGGGTCACAAGTATTACGTGTGTCTGGACTGTAATCATGGCTTTTGGAACGTCGACAGTTTACTGCGTTTGGGTCGCATACGGGCACACTCGAATTACCGTGATTCCGTTTGGTGTCAAGAACTCACCTATCCTGTTTCACAGGTGATGGATCGCGTCTTCGAAGGCCTCATAGGCAACAATGTCAATGTGTACATTGACCATATTGTCGCGTACGCTGATGATTTGGAAACGTGTTTGGGCGTCTGGACGAGGCGTCATCTTAAGCTGAAGAAGACCTCAAGAGACCCATTCCTCAGTTCGTCAGTAGACTCACAACCGACGTCAGCGACCAGGCGATTGGCGCTGTGCTGGAGCAGAGGCAACCCGGGGATGTGTTCGTATCGAATTTGGTAGCAAAAAGCTGGACGAGTGTCAACAGTGGTGGGACACGCGAGAAACAGAGTTGTACGCCGTGATCCCTGGTGTTGAGGACGTGCGGAACAGCCAGAAGATGGAGGGTTGCTCCCTCCCAATGGGTGTTTGAAGATGAGGGCTTCGCGAAGGCGCCACGGATAAGCTGATCAGACGACAGTGAGGAAGACACTCGAGGCTACGCGGCAGTCAGCGAATTGGAGGTGACAGCTGATTGGTTTGGGGTTGTAGTCATGTGAATGGAGTGGGGGCAGTTCGCCGGTCTATGTGTACGTAGACAGATGTACGTCGGCAGACGACTGGCCAACGGTTGATGAGAGCGCCGATCGATGGCACCTGAGTAGCCGAAGGTCCCCCCGGGATCGCGGTTGAGAAGAATGCTCGCTGAAGTCACTCCAGCGGCCCGCGGTTACTGGAAGAACGAAGCGAGGGCAGGTGACTCGTCCACCTCGGGCATGCGAAGGAACCGGGAGCAGGAGACTAACCGATGCTGTCCGTCCAATCTTGAACACGACACACAAGTGACCGATGGTTCAGGAGAACGAAGCGGCCGCAGGAGGCTGGATGCGGGATGTTGTATACACGCGCTGATGACACTACAGTGGCCGGCGGCTGGCTGAAGAACTACGCCAGCCCGGAGACTGGCCATCGCTGTCGCAAGCACGCGTTGATGACCGAGACTGGCCGGTGGTTGTCGGAAGAATGAAGTGCCAACTGACGAGTGGCATATGGTTAGCGAGAGTACACGCGGACGGCACCCCGGTGGCCCACGGTTAACAGCCGGACTAGGAGGGGGCATTTGACTGGCTCATGGTTGTGAAGAGTGGGATGACGACACCCATTGATCTACGATTGGTTGAGGTACTTAGCGACCGCAGACGAGAGGCCCACGGTTGTCGCGGGCGGGTCGAAATAGTAAGTTACCGGTGTGTAGTGGGGAGAACAGTGTCCCCAAGGCGGGTGCAGGGTGAGTGTTGAATGCGTAAGATTTTTCGTGGAGAGTGGCAGAACTACTTTTGTGCTGCACCGTTTATCACCAGGACTGACCGTCAGAACCTGTTGTACTTGACCAAATCTACTAAAGGAAAGCTAGTACGTTTGCCGTTGTTTTTTCTGTAATTTGACTTTAGAATAGAGTACTTGAAGGGTACCGAGAATATGGTGGCAGACTGCTTGTTTTGAGTTAACTAACGAGAAGACATTGAAGAGGATATGTTGATAGACCGTATCCAGATGAACTTTGACTTAATAACTGCGTACTGTGCAGAGGAGGACAAGACCAGGGCGTGCCAGTCTGATTGAAAGGTTGAAGAGGTTCGTGGTAGCTACAGTGGTTACTGACAAAAGAGGGTCAACGGTAGCAGAAATTTCAGAGACTGCTGGTATAGGTGTTTTGGAGCACCGCTAGCTGTGTTGGTTGACGGAGGTACTGAGTTCACGGGAAAGTTCTTCGGCCTGGTTTAAAAATGTTGGGAGTGCAGGCAGGCTCTATGTGACGGCTCCGGACCGACCTGAGAGTAACGGTGTTAACGAGTCCAGTCACCGGGGGTTGTTGAAGGCTTTGCACGGAGCGGACGTATGGAGTGGTTCGGAGTTGCGCGAGGCTGTGAGTTTTGCTGTGATCGCACACAAGAACCTCCCGCACCCGGCAACAAGACTGGCATCAGTAATGGGGTTGATAGAGACTGACGCGAGGTACTCAAATGATCTGCCTTTGATGTGGCCGGAAGCTGTAAGAGTAGATGCACTTCTGGAGTTGCATTTCCCAACTACGCTGAAATATCTGTCAGTGGGTATGACAAGCGGAGAAGAGCTTGGTGGCAAGGAAGATAGGCGCGACATCGCGGTTGGTGGCGCGGTGCTGTTGAGCAGTCGCGAAGAGGGTCGCCGGAGACTCATAGAGGGTCGCCGGAGACTCATAGAGGGTCGCCGGAGACTCATAGAGGGTCGCCGG
>NW_011645853.1:0-1114 GCF_000223845.1 Gregarina niphandrodes | reverse complement strand
ACTCATAGAGGGTCGCCGGAGACTCATAGAGGGTCGCCGGAGACTCATAGAGGGTCGCCGGAGACTCATAGAGGGTCGGCGGAGACTCATAGAGGTCGGCGGAGACGCATAGAGGGTCGCCGGAGACTCATAGAGGGTCGTCGGAGACTCATAGAGGGTCGCCGTCGGTTTTTATGAAGGCGCAAAAGTGGTCGGTGCCGTGTCAGGTGGTCGCAAAAGAGCACAGCACGCTGCATGTACAACCTGTTGGGTTCCAACGTGGTGTGAGCGTGGTCAGGGTTTCTGCCGTGGAGGCGAGGCATTGTATCCACGGTGTGCCGCAGCCTCGGAGAACCCCGGAATTGTTGAGAACCACGGAGGAACCGAGACTACGACGACGACCTGGTCAGGGCGCTTGAAGAACTTGTTATGTTCTCAGTTCTGAAGGCTGTGGTCTGTCGTAGGCGAGTATTGTCGTGAGCGTGTTGTGTCCACTTGCGCCAGAGTTTTTTGGAATGGAACAGAGGAGATAGGAGATAGAGGTTACATACCACCATGGCAGCATCAACCACATCCAAGCACAACGGCTCAATGAGCGGCACAGAATAACTACCTAGAATGACGAACCACCGTCAGCGACAGGATGTCGGAAATACAGAATGTCCGAGGAAATACACCCTGAAATATTACTTTCTTGAACATGAAGAACTTTACTACTTTTTATGTTTTATTCGGTGTTTCGTATGCAGGTGACTGTATCGCACCTAATGTGGTAGGTGTTAGTGGTTGTACAGTTTGCGAAGCACCGGAACTCCAAGGTAGCTCATGTGTCCGGGGTGAAGGTAATAACCAGAGATGGCTTCAGTGTTACTCGACGATTGAACAGTGCTGTAACGATCCGGAGATCTTAAACAACCTTACTCCTGACAACTGTGTCGCCGACTTCAACAGCAGCTCTAAGTGCGACATGTATGTGTCGAGAGATAGTACTTACACTAACACGGCCTGCCAAGATGACTGCAAAGCTGTGGAGTCGGCAGACAAAGATCCGGAGAAGGATTCAACTCTCCAGAAGAAGTGCATGTACGAGCATTTTGAGGTTGATAACAATAACATTGTTACTTCTGGAGTTTGT
>NW_011645852.1:9200-12508 GCF_000223845.1 Gregarina niphandrodes | reverse complement strand
GTTCCCCTCTCCGAGCGCGACTTGCTGTATCCGTGCATGAAGGCCTTACCAGAAGTGGCCCGGATGCTGTCTCGCCGCTTCGCGAAGTCACCCGCCTTGTACCTAAACGCGAGACGCAGGGTTGGAGGACTCCGTCGCCCCTGTTGCCGCTGTTAGCGAGGCCGCCGAGACCCCCAAGACAGTTGATCCAGAGGAGACTACGCCCAAGTCACGCAAGCGACGTAACCCTGAGCCTACGTCGGAGCTACAGCAGGTCACCTGTAACTCGTTCTCTTGGGCGAGTTCAATCTAATGACACATGAAATCTTGTACCGGATCCGGGTCATATACGTGGCGAGAAAGGTAATCCGCTGTATAATTTTCAGACCCCTTCCGATACCGTATCTCGAGATCATATTCACTTAACAAGACAGCCCAGCGAGCGAGTTTACCATTCTTTGCGTCCATTAACCATTTAAGACTTTGATGGTCCGGTAGTACTGTAACACATCGTGATTTAATATGGTAGTCCAGTTTTTGTCAACAATAAATGATTGCAAATGCTTCTTTCTCTCGGATAGGCCAATTTTGTTCGGTGGTATTTAACTTACGACTAATATAATGAACTGGTAACCATTCATTGGCTCGAGAAAGTTTCAATACGCCTCCGATCGCATAACTTGAAGCATCTACTTCCAACAGATATTTATCGGCGTCCAACGGCTGTGCTAAAACAGCATCGATTACAAGTTCTTTAAGTCTGTTTAACGCATCTTCACATCGTGACGTCCATTTGATCGTGACTATCTTCTTCGTTCTATTAGGTGTACCTTTTAATAGATCGGTAATTGGTGCCGCTATCTCAGAGTAGTTCGGAATAAAAGCTTGTAAGAATCCGGTCATGCCAAGGAGGGAACGAATTCCTTGTGTCGTGGTTGGGGCTTGAAGGCGTTGAATTGCTTCAATCTTCTTGGGATTAGGACGGATAGTTCCTTCCTCGATTATGTGACCCAGGTACAACAGCGTAGTTGGCAGGAATTGACATTTTTCCAAATTGATGGTATAACCAGCTCTCAGCAGCCTCTCGAAAACTTCATCAACTAATTGGAGCAGTTCTTGCAAAGTTGGGGCATGAATCAGTATATCATCCAAATAAACCAGAACTCCTGAATAACGTAAATCATCTAGTAAGAAATTCATGCTTCGTTGAAATGTGGCCGGCGCGTTTGTTAACCCGAAAGGCATGACCTTAAATTCATATAGACCAGTAGAAGTGCGAAACGCGGTGTATTGGATAGAGTTATCCGCCATCGGTATTTGCCAGCATCCACCGCGTAAATCTAGAGCCACAAAAAACTTTGAATCCTTAAGGGAACGAATAAGTTCAGAAAGTTTCGGAAGTGGATACTTGTCGGTTATGGTAAACTTGTTTAAGGGACGGTAATCTATACACATACGCCAGTCTCCGTTTTTTTTAGAATCATGACGATCTCTGAAGCATACGGGCTAGCAGAAGGACGAATTACTTCATCTGTAAGTATTTTGTTTACTTCTGTCAAGATTACCTTATCTTGGTCGGTGGTACGGGGTCTCGGCCTGCTGACGATGGGACGAGTTGTAGTCAAGGTCTAATGATGCAGGAGCTAGCTAAATTAATTGGTAGTGATCTTGTAGCCCAGAAGGAAATAGCCCAGTCCGATACGATTCGAGGCCCTTAAGCGGGGATGTTGATCTTGGGCTAGTGGGACTGCCCCTCGTGGACGTATCCCCGATTAGCACAATAGTGCCATTACTGCCGGTGTCGTCAGAACAGTGATCCAAATCATTCTGAGTAAGCGGGGTTCTTGTTTGACTTAAAGGAAGGCCCACCTGTTCGAGAAGGTCTTCGCGTGATGAAGGAAGATTTGCATTCTCAAATTCTTGTAACCAGAAGTCCACTTGTTCGGGGGTAGAAGGACTGTTGATCTTCCTTAAATGGGTAAGATGTCTCGTCTGTACATTGCCAGATTTGAAATCTTTAACTCGAGCGCTGTAACCTAGATCACTCACGGAGGCTACTCGCTGTGGAAGACTCCAAATCTTGGGGCTGACTTGTCTAAAATCTTTTGTGATCACCAAATCGCCTTCCTCAATTTGTTTATGACTCCTCTTTCTATTCTGAGATGCTGCGTGACGTATTGCTTGATCCTCCATGCAGGTTATATCATTATCTCGTCCACTATTGAACCACTCCATCCTCTCAGCATTTGAATCATAGATTAAATCGTATATTTCTCTCTCTCGTGGGGTAGCCACAGGTACACCGAAAAGCCAGTGTCCGGGTGTATCTTCTAACAACGTATGATAGCTCGTTCGATACAGGAATAGTGTTAGAGAAAGGCCTTCCTCTGGGTCTAACATCTCGTTTTGCGGTATACGTTGATGATGTTTCCTAAGGTGCCTGTGAAACGATTCGACACCCGTCAGAGATCGGGCGGTTGCGTGATGCTTTTCGTAATGAGCCAGTGGAATGGATCGATGGATAGTCATCCTCCGTTTTGTCTCCTTCTTATGATTTATTTTATTACGAAGGGTAGAATTAGAACCTTGATCCTGGAAGGCACAGCTTGCCTGGGTAAGACTACAGAGACTGGCTGAAGAAGGATTTTCAGTTATCGTCGGTGACTACGCGGAAGATTGCGTGCAGCACAACGTATTTCGAGATAAGAATCTCGATAATGTACTGGAATTAGCCTACATCTTATTTCAGTTTAGTAAACTGAAACCTAACACACTGCATGACAGAGGACCGTTGAGTTCTTCAGCATATAGGATGGTTCACGACAGGATTTCGAGGTCTTGTTTGCCCGGCTGCCTGCTCAGTTGTGGAACACATTCCGTCAATTAAACATTTTCATGGTGGTTGAGCACGATATTAAGGGGGGCCTACAGAGAATGATCCTTCGGAACAATGGAATTGACGTGGTGAGTGAGGAGTATATCGATGTTCAGAATATGGATTAATGCCCTATGCGAGGAAATCAGAACAACCTTACGCAATGATCTAAGTGGTGAGGGCCGACCCGGGCTCCGCCCCGGCCGGAGTCAATGGGCTCACGTGCCCCACCTGGTCTATGCCCATGCACGTCACCCAGGTTACGCATACGCAGGTGACCGTCGAACGCTACCACGGTGGGGGGCGCGCTTGCGCTTGCACCGTGCACAACCGGCGGAACTGATACGATACCGCCGGCGAGGTCCACCTGGTTCTGCGGGGAAGCGGGCTTCTCCTCCGTTCCTGCCCGTTCCTCCAACCTCGGCTTCTTGGCCGCCTTCTCCTCCTTGGCTCC
>NW_011645852.1:7140-9073 GCF_000223845.1 Gregarina niphandrodes | reverse complement strand
CCTTGAGTATGGCATGTAAATTGTGGGGTGGTTCCGGGGTTTGTCAAAAACAGTAAAATTAAAAATAGGGCCGCGGGACTTAACGGGTGTAGGGGGCCGTAACAGACATCGCATATACCATTTTCCAATTGTCCAAATTACAAGCAGGATCAATTCATGATAGAGGACCTTTAAGTGCGCTCACCTACTCCTTAATTTGTTCGGTCGTTGAAGGAAGAAGGTCCATGCAACAAACAGAAGATCTTATCGCCCAGTTTCCTAAGGAAATGTGGGAGATACCGAAACGAATGCAAACGATAATCGTGTTAGAAGACGATCCCCAATCATGCCTGGAACGAATGCGCCTTAGAAATAACGGTCTTGATGTTATGACTATAGAATATGTGAGAGTACAGAATGAGGTGTTCAAGTTAATTGCAAGTCGTATAAGCGCCAAGACATTGATACGAAAAAAAGAAGAAGCAATGGAAGTCTGGATACATAGACTCCAAAAGGAGATCATGTTGTCACACACAACTCGCACACAAGAAAAAGTTTTGTTTTTTTAAAAAAAGAAGAACAAAAAAAAGGAGAAGATATAACAGTGTTTAAGTCATGGGAAGAATTTTTGTTGTCCTCGCAGCGTCAACGCTTGGTTTACTCGTCCCGGTGGCGATGATCTACTGGCAACTACTTTTTTCGTTTACTCTCTAGGGGTGTCATTATTCTCTTATGTTGCACCTCCATTTTCCGAAATCTACAATGTCGTCAAGGTCATGAATAACCAGCTGTCGTCTCTTCCGGCTCTTCTGCTTACGGAAGCCCATCGACCATCCTGTCGTGAGGTCATCAAGACCTTTCTAATTTTCCCTTGGTTCTTTCTTCCCTTGGTGTGTTGCTACTCGCTCTACCACAAGCGACACACCAAGACGCGCGCGACTGATATTAGAGTCGTAGGGTGGCGTGTAGCAGTAGTAAGTAGGAACGGGTGGCAAGGTACGGATAAGTAAAGGCAGGAGAAAAGAGGTCTAAAAGAGTAGGGACAAGAGTAGGGGCAGAATCCGATAGCACAGGAGTCTGTTGGTAGAAAAAGTAGATAAGTGGTTCAAGCCCGAGGTAGCCTACCTGGGCCACCCGTGGGCAAGGACGGCATCAGAGTACAGCCCAAGAAGGTCGAGTCGATCCGGCAAGCCCCGCCCCCGAGCTCGAAGAAGGAGTTGCAGTCGTTCCTGGGCGTAGCAGGCTACCTCCGGAACTTCATCCCCAACTACTCGGGGCTGGTGGGCAGCCGGTTCGGGCTACTGAAGAAGGATAAGCGGTTCGACTGGTCAGAGGAATGCCAGGCCGCGTTCGTAAAACTCAAGGAGGCGGTGGCCAGCACGGCCACACTGTACCCCCCGGTCCGAGGAGGGGAGTACGTCATCTACACGGATGCGTCGGAAGTGGGCGCGGAGCGACCCTCATGCAGGTCCAGGAGGGGCGGGAGGTCCCCATCGAATATGCCGGAGGGACTACGTTGGCCTCACGCACTTCACGGTGGTCACGCATCACAATAACCTGCGCTGCCTGGCGGGGGTCGACAATGGGAAAGTGTTTCGGTGGGCGTTGTGTCTGAGTCAGTATGACTTCACTATTAAGTTTCTTTCAGGCGAGGAGAACCAGGCGAGGAGAACCACATCGCGGACCGGTTATCGCGATACTCAGCCATGGACGACGCGGCAGATGCGCTGTTAGATAAGATGGCGATCCGAGTCGGCGCCGTGAGCCGTAGCAGGCCGCTGGACATACCCCCGCTGCCGTCGGAAACGGAATTCCAAGAGGCATACCGCGCGATGCCCCCCGAGGGACGTTCCCGGCATCCGCCGGAAGGGGAGGTGGCTGGTCGACGCGCGGACCGGGAGAGGGTGACTAAGACCCGGCGGCGGCCTGGCCCGGCCTCAGTAAGGATGTGGAG
>NW_011645852.1:6159-7120 GCF_000223845.1 Gregarina niphandrodes | reverse complement strand
CTGCCTGCCACCGTAGCCTCGAGGATCTTCTTCGCTGCCGTCCATCTCCTGGCCGTTCCCTCATACAGGTCCAGGAGGGGCGGGAGGTCCCCATCGAATATGCCGGAGGGACTACGTTGGCCTCACGCACTTCACGGTGGTCACGCATCACAATAACCTGCGCTGCCTGGCGGGGGTCGACAATGGGAAAGTGTTTCGGTGGGCGTTGTGTCTGAGTCAGTATGACTTCACTATTAAGTTTCTTTCAGGCGAGGAGAACCAGGCGAGGAGAACCACATCGCGGACCGGTTATCGCGATACTCAGCCATGGACGACGCGGCAGATGCGCTGTTAGATAAGATGGCGATCCGAGTCGGCGCCGTGAGCCGTAGCAGGCCGCTGGACATACCCCCGCTGCCGTCGGAAACGGAATTCCAAGAGGCATACCGCGCGATGCCCCCCGAGGGAGTTCCCGGCATCCGCCGGAAGGGGAGGTGGCTGGTCGACGCGCGGACCGGGAGAGGGTGACTAAGACCCGGCGGCGGCCTGGCCCGGCCTCAGTAAGGATGTGGAGGTCATGATCCGGGAGTGCCTCATGTGCACTCGGCTGAAGAGGCCGCCGACCGCCGGACACGCAATACCCCGAGCGCCTTCAACGTGGTGTCACTCGACCACGTTGGGCCGCTCCACTACAGTGGCAGTCAGTGGTGGCCGTTGGTCACGATAGACCACGCCACGCGGTACGTGGTGGCGCGGGTAGCGACGGGCATGGAGGCCGGCTACACCTACCGCCTGTTCTTCGCCTACTGAGTTAGATACTTCGGCGTGCCGAAGGCCATACTCACGGACAGAGGGACGAGCTTCCAGGGCGATTTTTGTTGTTATTCTATGTTGTTGTTTTTCCAAAAATATCTCTCATCATTGGTGTGCGCCGTCGTCTATTTTGGTTACCAACCTTACGTTTGATCTCTAATCTACTTAC
>NW_011645852.1:4366-6060 GCF_000223845.1 Gregarina niphandrodes | reverse complement strand
CTCTTTTGTTGTTATTCTATGTTGTTGTTTTTCCAAAAATATCTCTCATCATTGGTGTGCGCCGTCGTCTATTTTGGTTACCAACCTTACGTTTGATCTCTAATCTACTTACACATTATTCCTCCTCTCTTAGATCATTGCGTAAGGTTATTCTGATTTCCTCGCATAAAGCGTTAATCCATTCCTCCATTGATTCCCCTTGCTTGTGGGCAATGACCTTAGCCTCAGTGTAATCCGCTAGGAATTCGAAGACTCTATTCTGAACATCGATATACTCCTACGTCAATTCCATTGTTCCGAAGGATCATACCCCCCTTAATATCGTGCTCAACCACCATGAAAGTGTTTAATTGACGGAATGTGTTCCACAATTGAGCAGGCAGCAGGGCAAACAAGACCTCGAAATCCTGTAGTGAATGTCGACGATTCAGAATGTCGTGAACCAGCCTATATGCTAAAGAACTCAACGGTCCTCTGTCGTGCAGTGTGTTAGGTTTCAGTTTACTAAACTGAAATAACATGTAGGCTAATTCCAGTACATTATCGAGATTCTTATCTCGAAATACGTTGTACTGTATGCAATCTTCCGCGTAGTCACCAACGATAACTGAAAATCCTTCTTCAGCCAGTCTCTGTAGAACAGTGGTCTTACCCAGGCAAGCTGTGCGTTCTAGGATCAAGGTTTGACCGAACTCCTTAAACATAATTCTACTCTTCGTAATAATATAAATCATAAGAAGGAGACAAAACGGAGGATGACTATCCATCGATCCATTCCACTGGCTCATTACGAAAAGCATTACGCAACCGCCCGATCTCTGACGGGTGTCGATACGATTCGAGACCCTTAAGCGTGGATGTTGATCTTGGGCTAGTGGGACTGCCCTCACTCGTGGACGTATCCCCGATTAGCACAATAGTGCCATTATCCCGGTGTCGTCAGAACAGTGATCCAAATCATTCCGAGTAAGCGGGGTTCTTGTTTGACTTAAAGGAAGGCCCACCTGTTCGAAAAGGTCTTCGCGTGACAAAGGAAGATTTGCATTCTCAAATTCTTGTAACCAGAAGTCCACTTGTTCGGGGGTAGAAGGACTGTTGATCTTCCTTAAATGAGCAAGATGTCTCGTCTGTACCTTGCCGGATTTGAAATCTTTAACTCGAGCGCTATAACCTAGATCACTCACGGAGACTACTCGCTGTGGAAGACTCCAACTCTTGGGGCTGATTTGTCTAAAATCTTTTGTGATCACCAAATCGCCTTCCTCAATTTGTTTATGACTCCTCTTTCTATTCTGAGATGCTGCGTGACGTATTGCTTGATCCTCCATGCAGGTTATATCATTATCTCGTCCACTATTGAACCACTCCGTCCTCTCAGCATTTGAATCATAGACTAGATCTCTCTCGTGGGGTAGCCACAGGTACACTGAAAAGCCAGTGTCCGGGTGTATCTTCTAACGACGTATGATAGCTCGTTCGATAGTGTTAGAGCAAGGCCTTCCTCTGGGTCTAACATCTCATTTTGTAGTGTGCGTTGATGATGTTTCCTAAGGTGCCTGTGAAACGATTCGACTGGGCTATTTCCTTCTGGGTGATAAGGAGTGATTGCCACAAGATCACTACCAATTAATTTAGCTAGCTCCTGCATCATTAGACCTTGGAATTACCGTTGTCTGATATGATCTGACGAGGAA
>NW_011645852.1:3821-4346 GCF_000223845.1 Gregarina niphandrodes | reverse complement strand
GTATTTGCTTGATCCTCCATGCAGGTTATATCATTATCTCGTCCACTATTGAACCACTCCGTCCTCTCAGCATTTGAATCATAGACTAGATCTCTCTCGTGGGGTAGCCACAGGTACACTGAAAAGCCAGTGTCCGGGTGTATCTTCTAACGACGTATGATAGCTCGTTCGATAGTGTTAGAGCAAGGCCTTCCTCTGGGTCTAACATCTCATTTTGTAGTGTGCGTTGATGATGTTTCCTAAGGTGCCTGTGAAACGATTCGACTGGGCTATTTCCTTCTGGGTGATAAGGAGTGATTGCCACAAGATCACTACCAATTAATTTAGCTAGCTCCTGCATCATTAGACCTTGGAATTACCGTTGTCTGATATGATCTGACGAGGAACACCGTATCGAGACACCCACATTCTGATAAAGGTGGACACCTGTCTCTGCTGTTTTGTCTTTAACGTACGTTGCTTCAACCCATCGTGAAGTCCTGTCGATCATAGTCATTATCTTTAGGTCTCCTATAGTAGGCTTCC
>NW_011645852.1:2261-3801 GCF_000223845.1 Gregarina niphandrodes | reverse complement strand
GACGTATGATAGCTCGTTCGATAGTGTTAGAGCAAGGCCTTCCTCTGGGTCTAACATCTCATTTTGTAGTGTGCGTTGATGATGTTTCCTAAGGTGCCTGTGAAACGATTCGACTGGGCTATTTCCTTCTGGGTGATAAGGAGTGATTGCCACAAGATCACTATCAATTAATTTAGCTAGCTCCTGCATCATTAGACCTTGGAATTACCGTTGTCTGATATGATCTGACGAGGAACACCGTATCGAGACACCCACATTCTGATAAAGGTGGACACCTGTCTCTGCTGTTTTGTCTTTAACGTACGTTGCTTCAACCCATCGTGAAGTCCTGTCGATCATAGTCATTATCTTTAGGTCTCCTATAGTAGGCTTCCAGAAATCAATATGAACCGACTCAAACACCTTTCCGAGGGGAAGGGAAGACAATCCTTGAAATCGCTCTTTGCCACTTCTACGCCGCTGACAGATCAGACACGAACTTAGATATTCTCGAACTGACGGTAACTGATTGGGCCACCAGAATAATTGTCGGCATCGTTTGGAAGTTCTGATTACACCGCAATGGGAGCCAATTCCATTCTCATGGAAGTATTTGATAATGTCTGTGGCTTGTTCGGTTGGAACATAAATTTGATTTTGTCTGAATAGCAGTCCACGTTTAATGGTCAATCCAAGTCGTATGCGCTCTGACTCGGATAGAGTTCCTTGAACCGATTGTATCATCTGTAACGTAGGTAACGGGGAATCGGTACCGTCTAATTCGACACAAAATAGTTACCTTTAGATCGTGCTCTTGAAGTGTCGCAGCGCTTTTATGATCAGTAAAGACCAGAGCCCTTCTTCCACGTAGAAACGTATCAAACTTTCTTAAGGATACAACTATCGCGTATGCTTCCTTTTCTCTTGTGGGCCATCGCTGCTCGACTTCTGTCGGTGTTTTAGATGTAAACTCAATTGGTACGACGATACCCTCTCGATTAAATGACAGGACTCCAGCTACAGCATAATCACTTGCGTCAGTCTCCACGGTCAAGTCCTTCTTGCCATTCGTTCGATAAAATGGCGTTTCCTATCGGTCTTTCAATTGCGTGAATGCCTTCTCTTCTTCTGTTCCCCAACTGAACTTTCGGTCTCTCTTCATTAATCTTGTCAGGGGAATCGTTAATTGGGCGTAATTAGCGATAAAGTTCCGATAATAACCGAACATTCCGAGAGTGACAAGTGCAAGTACCCACGATGGTCGTCGTCCGGAACGATTGTTGGGATGTGCGGGAACGCCGTTACGTACGACGTGGATTTCGGTGGACAAGACGTGCGGAAAATCCACAGCAGCCGACTACTACCACTTCCAGCTGAAGCTGGGGGTCCGGGTTCGAAATAGAGACGGAGGTAACGGCAGAACCTGCCCGCGTGGCAAAGAGAACTGCCATCATCAACGAGACAGAGGATGGTGAAATTCATTTTGAGAAACGACAACGGACGAACAACAATACGCCGACGCCGCCGTCTAGCGACCAGCCACCCAATGATCCACTCCCCC
>NW_011645852.1:1788-2241 GCF_000223845.1 Gregarina niphandrodes | reverse complement strand
GGGCACGAGAGTACTCGCTAAACTGACTGACCAGGAAAGAGCAAAGTACCCTTGCCGCAAGCTGGCCCCACGATGGTCGTCGGCCGGAACGATTGTTGGGATGTGCGGAAACGCCGTTACGTACGACGTGGATTTCGGCGGGCAAGACGTGCGGAAAATCCACATCAGCCGGCTACTACCACTTCCCGCTGAGGTCTGGGGGTCCGGGTTCGAAATAGAGACGGAGGTAACGGCAGAACCTGCCCGCGTGGCAAAGAGAACTGCCATCATCAACGAGACAGAGGATGGTGAAATTCATTTTGAGAAGCGACAACGGACGAACAACAATACGCCGACGCCGCCGTCTAGCGACCAGCCACCCAATGATCCACTCCCCCTAAACGAACCCCTGCTTCCGGCCGTACCCTCGAACCCTGGGTCTACGCCGGAAGTGCCTCCGAGCGACACCCGCCA
>NW_011645852.1:676-1768 GCF_000223845.1 Gregarina niphandrodes | reverse complement strand
AACTACGCCTGCCATCGGTCTGCCGTGAAGTCTTCATGGGAAGGTCGTGTCTCACCCGGGGTGTAGGGAGGAGTGATGCAGCGCCTACGAAGAATATATGGGACGTGCTGGACTCGAACCGGGTACCATTGGGTCCGGGGAGAGGGCGCTACCGTTACAGTGTGAGTACAGTCTTCTCTGGGGAGGCCTTGTCTCGCTGCCCTCGTCCAGGAAGTACGCATATGCACCGTCGAGGATCGAACCCTCGACCTCCCGGTTATTAGTAATTGGTGTTACCATTAGGCTATCATAGTCTCGGAATACCGGTGTCCGCCCGCGGGGACGCCCGGGGTTGGAGCACATCACCATCTCATGGTGATGCGACGGAGACGCCGTCTCCGCATACAACTTTATCCAGAAAATAAAGGGGGAGAAGTTTTTAAGGTGAAACAAAATAATAAATCACTCTTTTTGGCTTGTAACACATAACATGAAGCACCATCCTGTAAGCCACCGAACTGAGTGGGCCCCTATCGTGTATAGTATTCGACCTCAATTTTGTGAATTGAAATATAAGATTGTCGATACTCTTGTCTTTGAACAAATTGTAATGCGTACAGTCTTCGGCGTAATCACCTACTGCCACTTGGTAGCCCTCTTCTGCAAGACGGTTGAGTATGGTGGTCTTACCAAGACAAGCAGTGCCATCCAAGATGATAACCGATTCAAACTTGATAACTTCTGGCATGTGAACGGGACAAAAGTGTGATCCAATACTTATTAACGTGGAGACTGCATGTTTCCTTCCAATCTTCCAAGTCAAAATGCTACCTTCGTTAGTCCCATTGCACTCCTTCCTGAATAAAGGCATCCAGGTGTCGAAATGATCGTCCCCGATCGTTGGCGGTGTTGGAGGCGAGCTTCGTAGGCGACTCGACGCGGTTTGGCGCGTTCGAACGAGTCGGTGAGGGCGGGCATGTGCTCGCGGACTCGCCTCACGGGTTCCCAAGTCGGGACTACGCAGCCCTCCCAGTGCACTAGGTACCTGGGGACTGTGGCGGCCGGGACTGCGTCTCCTGCGCTCTTCCTTGAGTGTGTGGGGTGGTTCCGGGG
>NW_011645852.1:0-506 GCF_000223845.1 Gregarina niphandrodes | reverse complement strand
GTCTCCTGTGCTCTTCCTTGAATATGGCACGCAAGTTGTGGGGTGGCTCCGGGGTTTTGTAAAAAAAGTAAAATTACAAAATAGGGCCGCGGGACGTAACGGGCGTAGAGGGCCGTAACAACACTCCCCGGGCCAGTGAGGGTGATCGTCCCTGACCACCTACGTCTGTGCCGGGTATGTGGTCTTTATTTTACGGCGGCGCGTATTCTTGGGCCTTCGAACGCTCGGACTAGGTCCGGCACGTCTTCGCGAATGATCTCTGCGGGTTCCCAGGTGGGGTCTTCAAAGCCTTCCCAGAACACTAAGTAGTGGTCTGCTCCGTTGACGCGAGCGCGGGACGCTATGGAACCGTAACGCGGCGGATCTTGTGGATATTCCAGGGGTGCTATGTGTGGTGCTGTGTGGGAAGCCGTTGGCCGTGGGGTGGGCGGTCGTGGTGCAGGTGGTGTTGTTGGTTGTGGTTGTGTTCGCCGTGGTGATCGGTCGCGTGGTCTGCGAGGCCGGAT
>NW_011645851.1:12292-12784 GCF_000223845.1 Gregarina niphandrodes | reverse complement strand
CCGACTGAGATGAATTTGGGCGTCTAGCTCAAATGGTAGAGCGCTCGCTTCGCATGCGAGAGGTACTGGGATCGATACCCGGGTTGTCCAATGTTTCATTGTAGCGGATCGCGAATCTGTGGCTGCCGCGGAAACGCCGAGGAGCACGGCTCCGCGTACCACGGTGAAACCGTTGCGCGTACCGGCTTGGGTACTGGTTGGCTGGGGCGGCAGAGTGTAAACCAACTCCCCTGGCTCCACCTACGTTATGGACGAATAGTTCTGGAAAGCCACAACTTCTTTCGTCCTGAAGAAGAACGACAAAGATCAAACAACCAATGTTATTGAGCCCATCTTGGGGCTCGGGAGAGCAAGTCTCCCAGGTGCTGCCAGCATTTAACGAGGAATTGGAGGGAGAACCCCCCATCAGATGGGTCCCTCCAAGGCTGAATCCAACGGATACAGAGATGTCCGTACAATGGATCAGCGATCGTCTGAAAGATAAGTCGATCA
>NW_011645851.1:11517-12272 GCF_000223845.1 Gregarina niphandrodes | reverse complement strand
TATTACGAATCTGGGACTTACCCGACTGAGATGAATTTGGGCGTCTAGCTCAAATGGTAGAGCGCTCGCTTCGCATGCGAGAGGTACTGGGATCGATACCCGGGTTGCCAATGTTTCATTGTAACGGATCGCGAATCTGTGGGTGCCGCGGAAACGCCGAGGAGCACGGCTCCGCGTACCACGGTGAAACCGTTGCGCGTACCGGCTTGGGTACTGGTTGGCTGGGGCGGCAGAGTGTAAACCAACTCCCCTGGCTCCACCTACGTTATGGACGAATAGTTCTGAAAAGCCACAACTTCTTTCGTCCTGAAGAAGAACGACAAAGATCAAACAACCAATGTTATTGAGCCCATCTTGGGGCTCGGGAGAGCAAGTCTCCCAGGTGCTGCCAGCATTTAACGAGGAATTGGAGGGAGAACCCCCCATCAGATGGTCCCTCCAAGGCTGAATCCAACGGATACAGAGATGTCCGTACAATGGATCAGCGATCGTCTGAAAGATAAGTCGATCATACATATAAAGAAGGGCTATGTGAAAGCCTTATTGAATCCATATGTGGTAGGCAGCAGGGTCACGCATAACTGCCAAATTCTATACCCATATACGAACAAGGACGGAAGGTTCCCAAGCACGCAGGCAATTGGGCCGGTGATAGCATGGGCCATGGGGCAAAGATTTATTGCAAGGATAGATCTCTCGAAGGCCTTTCATGCGGTACCCCTTGCGCACCAACAGCGCCCGTACTACAGCTTCCT
>NW_011645851.1:10139-11497 GCF_000223845.1 Gregarina niphandrodes | reverse complement strand
GAAAGCCACAACTTCTTTCGTCCTGAAGAAGAACGACAAAGATCAAACAACCAATGTTATTGAGCCCATCTTGGGGCTCGGGAGAGCAAGTCTCCCAGGTGCTGCCAGCATTTAACGAGGAATTGGAGGGAGAACCCCCCATCAGATGGTCCCTCCAAGGCTGAATCCAACGGATACAGAGATGTCCGTACAATGGATCAGCGATCGTCTGAAAGATAAGTCGATCATACATATAAAGAAGGGCTATGTGAAAGCCTTATTGAATCCATATGTGGTAGGCAGCAGGGTCACGCATAACTGCCAAATTCTATACCCATATACGAACAAGGACGGAAGGTTCCCAAGCACGCAGGCAATTGGGCCGGTGATAGCATGGGCCATGGGGCAAAGATTTATTGCAAGGATAGATCTCTCGAAGGCCTTTCATGCGGTACCCCTTGCGCACCAACAGCGCCCGTACTACAGCTTCCTAGACCCGGCAGGGAATAGCTACTGTTACGCAAAAATGCCTATGGGCGCGAAGACGGCACCAAAGCACTTCGCAAACGTGATGAGCCTAGTTCTAGGTCGTCTTGATACGAACGACCAAGTAAATGTGAGGTCGTACCAGGATGACATTGTCATCGGTGCGAATTCGAAAGACGAACTCAACGAACGCTATAGAAGAATAAGCGATCACCTTCGGGCCTTTGGGTTCGAGATCAACCTGAGCAAGTCATCGAAAGCGAATTCCCTAGACGTGTTAGGGTATCGTTTCGAACAGAACAAGGTCATGATCCCAGAGGGCAAAGAGAAGGCTATTCGCTCGGCGTTACGGGGTAACGACATAAAACAAGTCATTCGAGCGACTCACCAATTAGGATACTACAAAGTAATCCTTACTCCCTCGCAACGAGATTCGGCAGTGAAACTCAGGCAAATCCTACTGAAGGTGGGGCATTCCACTCAAGTCGCCAGGGACCTTCGCAGGGCCTTGGATGAGAAATGGGAATGCCCCAAGGACGAGCCTTGGGATTCCAAACGAATCGACGTATTCGTCGACCATCGGACACGGCCGCGGGGCTACACGTCCGATACAACGGTAATTGTGTTCTGGAGGAATCGCTACCGCTCACACATACAGTGACGAACCTAGCTTCCTTTAAAGAAATACAAGGTGCTTGTAAGCTCTTGGTGAAATACAGGACGCGTATACAACATATCGACGACTCATGCGAGAAGATAATTCTCACGGACAACTTAAGGTTGTACCAAGGACTAATTCGCGGAGACGAACCTAGAAACGACCTTGAGATATATGCGGCCCGAACCGGTCGCACGCGAGAGGTACTGGGATCTCAGTGTAACAGGTCACGAAT
>NW_011645851.1:9342-10119 GCF_000223845.1 Gregarina niphandrodes | reverse complement strand
CTCACCAATTAGGATACTACAAAGTAATCCTTACTCCCTCGCAACGAGATTCGGCAGTGAAACTCAGGCAAATCCTACTGAAGGTGGGGCATTCCACTCAAGTCGCCAGGGACCTTCGCAGGGCCTTGGATGAGAAATGGGAATGCCCCAAGGACGAGCCTTGGGATTCCAAACGAATCGACGTATTCGTCGACCATCGGACACGGCCGCGGGGCTACACGTCCGATACAACGGTAATTGTGTTCTGGAGGAATCGCTACCGCTCACACATACAGTGACGAACCTAGCTTCCTTTAAAGAAATACAAGGTGCTTGTAAGCTCTTGGTGAAATACAGGACGCGTATACAACATATCGACGACTCATGCGAGAAGATAATTCTCACGGACAACTTAAGGTTGTACCAAGGACTAATTCGCGGAGACGAACCTAGAAACGACCTTGAGATATATGCGGCCCGAACCGGGTCGCACGCGAGAGGTACTGGGATCTCAGTGTAACAGGTCACGAATCTGCGATTGTTGTGGGAATGCTGAGGAGCATCGGGTACTACGGCGAAACCGTTACATGTGTCGGCTTGGCTACTGATTGGCTGGGGCGGCAGAGCGTTAAACCAACTCCCAGACTCCGCCTACGTTGTGGACGGGTTGCTCTGGGAATCGAACCAAGGACTTCTTCCAACCAAATTTTGTTGGGCTATCATCCACTGGTCATTCTGGGGCATGCCGCCCAAAACCCGGAGCGGGGTCACCAGGGTAAAGCTAGTGTAGTCAGCACT
>NW_011645851.1:8683-9254 GCF_000223845.1 Gregarina niphandrodes | reverse complement strand
CCAGGGCATCCAAATGACAGGGAGCACTCGCGGGTTGGCGGTCGGGAGCGCGTAGGTCTCGCGGTTCGTTGGCCAATCCACTCCCAGCCGGATGGCATAGGTAAATGTAACATCGGAGCCCTTCTGCCCGACTCAATTGGGTGTATAGCTCAGAGGTAGACCAGCTGACTGCAGATCTGCAGGTCCATAGTTCAGTTCCGTGTGTGCCCTAGAGGGAACTTACCGACGGGTGTTGAATCACCAGCGCGTGGGCGTTGGTACAGGGGACAGCCAGGAGTTGAACCCGACCATCTATATGCTGAGGCGGTACTCTTGGCAGTGGTCGGACATTCGAGAACGTCAGTGCCGAGTACCCTCCAAACGGCAGCCACCGATCCAACACGCACGGCGGCAGGTGGGCCCACAAAGAAATTGCCCACAAAGACCCCTTGCCGCCAGCCCTGTTGGGGGCTGTGCCAAACGTAAAGGGGCAGTCGCGGGCTCGAGCCCCGCACTCGGGCCCCACAGACGGAACCTGTGTATCCTCACCACCCGTTGCATTTTGCGCTCGGAACTGTTGCAGGAGGGCGCT
>NW_011645851.1:7889-8663 GCF_000223845.1 Gregarina niphandrodes | reverse complement strand
TCTATCGCCACCGCCCCTATCGGTCGGAGCGCGTAGGTCTCGCGGTTCGTTGGCCAATCCACTCCCAGCCGGATGGCATAGGTAAATGTAACATCGGAGCCCTTCTGCCCGACTCAATTGGGTGTATAGCTCAGAGGTAGACCAGCTGACTGCAGATCTGCAGGTCCATAGTTTAGTTCCGTGTGTGCCGTTGAATCACCAGCGCGTGGGCGTTGTACGGGGCGCAGCCAGGAGTTGAACCCGACCATCTATATGCTGAGGCGGTACTCTTGGCAGTGGTCGGACATTCGAGAACGTCAGTGCCGAGTACCCTCCAAACGGCAGCCACCGATCCAACACGCACGGCGGCAGGTGGGCCCACAAAGAAATTGCCCACAAAGACCCCTTGCCGCCAGCCCCGCACTCGGGCCCCAGTATCCTCACCACCCGTTGCATTTTGCGCTCGGAACTGCAGGAGGACGCCACCTGTCCTACCTGTGCGGGGTCGTCAGGGTGAAGTCGTCGCAATGTGCAAAGCCGCCTGGAGTTCGACGCACCCACAGGCTTAACGGGTTAGGCGCTGTCCATTACCCTAATGCGGCAACGAGTTCACTCCGCACATCCAAGCCCCGTCACCCCGGTGTGGGAGGACGTAACGTAGCTTTTTATACATGAACTTGTTCTTTTTTGGCTGCATCCTTCCATTACTCATCCAGACCGCCCCCACCGACAGTCCGGCTACGACCTACCATTCCTGCCCTTTGGTGTCTGATCGACCACACCAACTAGATTGTT
>NW_011645851.1:7248-7869 GCF_000223845.1 Gregarina niphandrodes | reverse complement strand
GGAGGTCTCTTGCGGGTATTTATTATTTCTTGAGTATGCCATTGTGGGCGTATAGTATAGTTTGGTGTGTGCGGATTTCGCACACGATGAAGCCCCATGATTGCATTAGTGTCAAAGGCAGGCATCGCTAGAGGACTTATGCCATGGCAAAATGGAGCTACACCGATGATCGGACCCGGACGAGGCCGTGGCCGTGGACGTGGACGCGGACACGGTTCGTTCCGAGGAAGAGGTGGCAACTAGGATATTGGCAAGGTTACGCTAGCCACCTACGTTAACCGGAGCCGGAGACAATCGAAAAGGGGGCTTGACTCTGCAAGAGGGTCCAAGACAACAACACTTCCTGCCTTCACCGAAATGGTGAAGAGTTCCGCATTACCTACGTACCATGGCAGAACGCCAACAACTCACGCTGAGCTATCGACTATCGACAACTGGCTACAACCACTACTCCGACAAGATAAAGTCATGCAACTACGAACACCGCCGAACTTTACGTTACCGACGCGCGTAGTGAAAGACCGAGTCACGCACGACTGTAGACCGCTACTACCTTACGTCAACGATGCTGGCCGCTTCCCGAATATCCAAAGCTGCTGGCCCATTATCACATGGGGCTCG
>NW_011645851.1:5649-7228 GCF_000223845.1 Gregarina niphandrodes | reverse complement strand
AATATGATTGCATTAGTGTCAAAGGCTGCCATGGCAAAATGGAGCTACACCGATGATCGGACCCGGACGAGGCCGTGGCCGTGGACGTGGACGCGGACACGGTTCGTTCCGAGGAAGAGGTGGCAACTAGGATATTGGCAAGGTTACGCTAGCCACCTACGTTAACCGGAGCCGGAGACAATCGAAAAGGGGGCTTGACTCTGCAAGAGGGTCCAAGACAACAACACTTCCTGCCTTCACCGAAATGGTGAAGAGTTCCGCATTACCTACGTACCATGGCAGAACGCCAACAACTCACGCTGAGCTATCGACTATCGACAACTGGCTACAACCACTACTCCGACAAGATAAAGTCATGCAACTACGAACACCGCCGAACTTTACGTTACCGACGCGCGTAGTGAAAGACCGAGTCACGCACGACTGTAGACCGCTACTACCTTACGTCAACGATGCTGGCCGCTTCCCGAATATCCAAAGCTGCTGGCCCATTATCACATGGGGCGCGCAGCAAGCAAGACTAGCAAAGATTGATCTGAGTAAAGCGTTTCATACCATACCACTGCCGCCCGACCAAGTGGGCACTTATGCGTTCCGACACCGTGATAAGTATTACGCGTATAAGTGCATGCCTATGGGCGCTACTAACGCACCAAAACATTTCCATCATACGATGGGAACCATCTTGAAACGTCTACGCTTCGCCGAGCACGTACGCTACTACCAGGACGACATATTTATAGCGGCCGAGACCAGCCAGCAACTCAAGTTACGATACGAACAAACGAAACAGCTCTTGACCACGCATGGTTTCAAGATTAATAACGAGAAGTCACAGTTACAATGCACAAGCATCTTAGGATACGAACTATTTGACCACACATTAACGATTCCAAAAGCCAAATGGGCTAAAATACAACGATTGATGCAAACAGGAGCCCACGCTAGCATTACGAAAGCAGCGCAGACGCTCCAGTATTATAAACATGCATTGACGACAGCACAACAGCGAATAGTAACGAAGCTACTGCAACAGAAAGTTAAAGACAACGACATACTAAAGATCTACTGCAACTGCTTCAAACAACGTCCGTCCATACGTTATACTGCACAACCGAACAAACCGCTACGCCTATACATTGATACTAGTAACGTGGCTGTTGGCCTCTCTTTGATTCAAGGAGCCAACACATTGATGACAAAAACTATCGACAAGCCAGCCACGCACAACTACAGTAACACGAACGAAGCCTAAGGAGGGTATATGATCTTGAAGAAACATCTGGCGCAGATAAAAGACTAAGTTCGAACCATACGCAAACCACTACTCATTTTTACGGACAACGCACTACTCAATACCGCTCTTAACCAACCACAGACCGACGATAAAGGAGACACATACTACTTTGCAAACAAAATACTAAGACCACTTAAAACTACCGACGCCGTTATTACATACCACCATATTCATGGTAAATCCAATCCAGCAGATATCCCAAGTCGCCGTACTAAGGCCAATTTAAAAATAGAGAAAGAAGAACACACGACTGAAAAACGATTGTGGTCAGACCTGCACAGA
>NW_011645851.1:5084-5629 GCF_000223845.1 Gregarina niphandrodes | reverse complement strand
ATCTACTGCAACTGCTTCAAACAACGTCCGTCCATACGTTATACTGCACAACCGAACAAACCGCTACGCCTATACATTGATACTAGTAACGTGGCTGTTGGCCTCTCTTTGATTCAAGGAGCCAACACATTGATGACAAAAACTATCGACAAGCCAGCCACGCACAACTACAGTAACACGAACGAAGCCCAAGGAGGGTATATGATCTTGAAGAAACATCTGGCGCAGATAAAAGACTATGTTCGAACCATACGCAAACCACTACTCATTTTTACGGACAACGCACTACTCAATACCGCTCTTAACCAACCACAGACCGACGATAAAGGAGACACATACTACTTTGCAAACAAAATACTAAGACTACTTAAAACTACCGACGCCGTTATTACATACCACCATATTCATGGTAAATTCAATCCAGCAGATATCCCAAGTCGCCGTACTAAGGCCAATTTAAAAATAGAGAAAGAAGAACACACGACTGAAAAACGATTGTGGTCAGACCTGCACAGATAGAAGAGATAGCACCGACAACCGACCAG
>NW_011645851.1:4333-5064 GCF_000223845.1 Gregarina niphandrodes | reverse complement strand
ATTTATGGGGCCACCGAGACGATGGACAGAATCCACAGGACAACACAAACCGACGAATCAAAATGCACCAGGCCATCAAAATGCACCAGGCCATCATTCGGCCGGTCCGACCCACACAGATCGTCCAAATAGAAGAAACCGAAATGATTGCCTACGTAGCCAGTGAGGTGAGCGCTACAACGTCTGCGGCGACCTAGAATACGGTAGTGCGAGTCCCACTCCTGTCGGAAATGCCCGAGCGAACCACTAGTGGACGAAAATTGTAAAAAATTCGAGAACGTCTTTGCCAAGCGCAACCGTGGATCGGACACAGGGCTTCAAGATCTTCAGTCTTGCGTTCGCCCGATTGAGCTATCGGTGGGTATCAGTGAATGATTCTCCCGAAACGGGGAGGCATAGCTGAGAGTCAATCCCACTCCGGGTACACTGCCATCTCCGTTAAGGGGCTTTGATTCTGGGTAAGTCACGCGATTCCTACCAATCCACGGAATGATGGGTTCGAATCTACCGAATGACCGTCGTCTTTTTGCCTTCGCACTTCGGAACGTCGTCTGCCCTCATATTATGTCACCACTGCAAATTCCCCACCCGCACACAACTGCGGCAGGAGACTTCTTTGTGACCCCCCCAAAACACCGGCGGAGCAGCCGAAATCCATGTGGCTGGGGTATACGGATATCACGGTACGAGCTGCATCAACCAGGACTCGAACCCGGATTTTAAGCTTGGAA
>NW_011645851.1:3645-4313 GCF_000223845.1 Gregarina niphandrodes | reverse complement strand
TGTCGGAAATGCCCGGCGAACCACTAGTGGACGAAAATTGTAAAAAATTCGAGAACGTCTTTGCCAAGCGCAACCGTGGATCGGACACAGGGCTTCAAGATCTTCAGTCTTGCGTTCGCCCGATTGAGCTATCGGTGGGTATCAGTGAATGATTCTCCCGAAACGGGGAGGCATAGCTGAGAGTCAATCCCACTCCGGGTACACTGCCATCTCCGTTAAGGGGCTTTGATTCTGGGTAAGTCACGCGATTCCTACCAATCCACGGAATGATGGGTTCGAATCTACCGAATGACCGTCGTCTTTTTGCCTTCGCACTTCGGAACGTCGTCTGCCCTCATATTATGTCACCACTGCAAATTCCCCACCCGCACACAACTGCGGCAGGAGACTTCTTTGTGACCCCCCCCCCCAAAACACCGGCGGAGCAGCCGAAATCCATGTGGCTGGGGTATACGGATATCACGGTACGAGCTGCATCAACCAGGACTCGAACCCGGATTTTAAGCTTGGAAGGCTCAAATCCAACCCTTGCACTATTGATGCGAATGATGACGGTCAGAGGGCCGGCCCATAAAAATTGTATCTCGAACATGGCGGTTCGAGTCGTTGGCACTATTTGGTGGTATCTAACCATTGTGCAGTTCTACTCGTTGATGCTCGTGTGTAAT
>NW_011645851.1:3107-3625 GCF_000223845.1 Gregarina niphandrodes | reverse complement strand
TAGAATACGGTAGTGCGAGTCCCACTCCTGTCGGAAATGCCCGAGCGAACCACCAGTGGACGAAAATTGTAAAAAATTCGAGAACGTCTTTGCCAAGCGCAACCGTGGATCGGACACAGGGCTTCAAGATGTTCAGTCTTGCGTTCGCCCGATTGAGCTATCGGTAAGTATCAGTGAATGATTCTCCCGAAACGGGGAGGCATAGCTGAGAGTCAATCCCACTCCGGGTACACTGCCATCTCCGTTAAGGGGCTTTGATTCTGGGTAAGTTACGCGATTCCCACCAATCCACGGAATGATGGGTTCGAATCTACCGAATGACCGTCGTCTTTTTGCCTTCGCACTTCGGAACGTCGTCTGCCCTCATATTATGTCACCGCTGCAAATTCCCCACCCACACACAACTGCGGCAGGAGACTTCTTTGTGGCCCCCCCAAAACACCGGCGGAGCAGGCGAAATCCATGTGGCTGCGGTATACGGATATCACGGTACGAGCTGCATCAACCAGGACTCGAAC
>NW_011645851.1:2335-2957 GCF_000223845.1 Gregarina niphandrodes | reverse complement strand
TCATCTCCGTTAAGGGGCTTTGATTCTGGGTAAGTTACGCGATTCCTACCAATCCACGGAATGATGGGTTCGAATCTACCGAATGACCGTCGTCTTTTTGCCTTCGCACTTCGGAACGTCGTCTGCCCTCATATTATGTCACCACTGCAAATTCCCCACCCGCACACAACTGCGGCAGGAGACTTCTTTGTGACCCCCCCAAAACACCGGCGGAGCAGCCGAAATCCATGTGGCTGGGGTATACGGATATCACGGTACGAGCTGCATCAACCAGGACTCGAACCCGGATTTTAAGCTTGGAAGGCTCAAATCCTACCCTTGGACTATTGATGCGAATGATGACGGTCAGAGGGCCGGCCCATAAAAATTGTATCTCGAACATGGCGGTTCGAGTCGTTGGCACTATTTGGCGGTATCCAACCATTGTGCAGTTCTACTCGTTGATGCTCGTGTGTAATCGAGCCTATAGCACGACTCTCTAGTCGTCTACCAGGAACGGTTAAGATGGCTTGACTCAACGATTTGGGTCGAATTCTGGCAGTGGATCCCTGCGTACCGACCAGCGTTCGCTCATCCAGAAACTAAAGAGCGCGGCCAACTCCCAAAACACCGACAGCGGAGC
>NW_011645851.1:1745-2315 GCF_000223845.1 Gregarina niphandrodes | reverse complement strand
ACTATTGATGCGAATGATGACGGTCAGAGGGCCGGCCCATAAAAATTGTATCTCGAACATGGCGGTTCGAGTCGTTGGCACTATTTGGCGGTATCCAACCATTGTGCAGTTCTACTCGTTGATGCTCGTGTGTAATCGAGCCTATAGCACGACTCTCTAGTCGTCTACCAGGAACGGTTAAGATGGCTTGACTCAACGATTTGGGTCGAATTCTGGCAGTGGATCCCTGCGTACCGACCAGCGTTCGCTCATCCAGAAACTAAAGAGCGCGGCCAACTCCCAAAACACCAACAGCGAAGCAGCCGAAATTCATGTGGCTGGGGTATACGGGTATCACGGTGCGAGCTGCATCAACCGGGACTCGAACCCGGATTTTAAGCTTGGAAGGCTCAAATCCTACCCTTGGACTATTGATGCGAATGATGACGGTCAGAGGGCCGGCCCATAAAAATTGTATCTCGAACATGGCGGTTCGAGCGTTGGCACCATTTGGCGGTATCTAACCATTGTGCGGCTCTACTCGTTGATGCTCGTGTGTAATCGAGCCTATGGCACGACTCTCTTGTCGTC
>NW_011645851.1:1383-1725 GCF_000223845.1 Gregarina niphandrodes | reverse complement strand
CCAACTCCCAAAACACCGACAGCGGAGCAGCCGAAATTCATGTGGCTGGGGTATACGGGTATCAAGGTGCGAGCTGCATCAACCGGGACTCGAACCCGGATTTTAAGCTTGGAAGGCTCAAATCCTACCCTTGGACTATTGATGCGAATGATGACGGTCAGAGGGCCGGCCCAAAAAAAAATTGTATCTCGAACATGGCGGTTCGAGCGTTGGCACCATTTGGCGGTATCTAACCATTGTGCGGCTCTACTCGTTGATGCTCGTGTGTAATCGAGCCTATGGCACGACTCTCTTGTCGTCTACCAGGAACGGTTAAGATGGCTTGACTCAACGATTTGGGTC
>NW_011645851.1:659-1363 GCF_000223845.1 Gregarina niphandrodes | reverse complement strand
GAAATTCATGTGGCTGGGGTATACGGGTATCAAGGTGCGAGCTGCATCAACCGGGACTCGAACCCGGATTTTAAGCTTGGAAGGCTCAAATCCTACCCTTGGACTATTGATGCGAATGATGACGGTCAGAGGGCCGGCCCAAAAAAAAATTGTATCTCGAACATGGGGGTTCGAGCGTTGGCACCATTTGGCGGTATCTAACCATTGTGCGGCTCTACTCGTTGATGCTCGTGTGTAATCGAGCCTATGGCACGACTCTCTTGTCGTCTACCAGGAACGGTTAAGATGGCTTAACTCAACGATTTGGGTCGAATTCTGGCAGTGGATCCCTGCGTACCGACCAGCGTTCGCCTCATCCAGAAACTAAAGAGCGTTTTTAGCTCATGTCAGTCATAGTCCAAGATGGGTTGTTAGGTCTAGTGGTATGTCATTTCCTCAAGAATATCTAATTCTTTCCAATTTGCCCGAGAATTAGACTACCGGCACTACTCGATGACGGCCGTATCTCCTCGAGCCCATAGGGCGACTCTCTGGTCTCCTACCAGAGTCGCACGTGAGCATAAGCACCCATATCATTGCATTCTAATCATTTTTTCTGCCCCCTTCCCTCGCCTATCTCAATAGTGTGCAGCCAAAGCGGAGATGTAGTCAAAAGTCCACATCGGTCGCAAGAATCAAAATCGCCCCTTGTATTCGCGTAAGTT
>NW_011645851.1:0-639 GCF_000223845.1 Gregarina niphandrodes | reverse complement strand
GGCTCTACTCGTTGATGCTCGTGTGTAATCGAGCCTATGGCACGACTCTCTTGTCGTCTACCAGGAACGGTTAAGATGGCTTGACTCAACGATTTGGGTCGAATTCTGGCAGTGGATCCCTGCGTACCGACCAGCGTTCGCTTCATCCAGAAACTAAAGAGCGTTTTTAGCTCATGTCAGTCATAGTCCAAGATGGGTTGTTAGGTCTAGTGGTATGTCATTTCCTCAAGAATATCTAATTCTTTCCAATTTGCCCGAGAATTAGACTACCGACACTACTCGATGACGGCCGTATCTCCTCGAGCCCACAGGGCGACTCTCTGGTCTCCTACCAGAGTCGCACGTGAGCATAAGCACCCATATCGTTGCGTTCTAATCATTTTTTCTGCCCCCTTCCCCTCGCCTATCTCAATAGTGTGCAGCCAAAGCGGAGATGTAGTCAAAAGTCCACATCGGTCGCAAGGGTCAAAATCGCCCCTTGTATCGCGTAAGTGGCGTGACGGGACTGCAAGGCTTAACAATCTTATGGTAGGTTCGTCGTCCGATTCCGGCAGAAGGCTTCCTTGCACTGCTCCTCGCTGGGTGGGGCTGTCTTTTTGTGACTTTCCGCGTGTTGCTCTGCTTGTGGAGAAGCTTATT
>NW_011645850.1:12102-13656 GCF_000223845.1 Gregarina niphandrodes | reverse complement strand
GGCGCGGTCGCCACCCGCGGGCCCAGGTAAGCGCCCTGGGGAGGGGGCTCTCCCGGCCGAGCAGCTCGCCGCGGCCCAAGTGCGAGAGCTGTTTGGGCTGGGTGCGTCCACCGATGCCTTACCAGAGCAAGTAACAAATCTGCGGGCGGCGGGCCGACTACCATCTTTGTCCTTTGGTGGCTGGTTTACGCTCTACCTACTCAGTCTTCCTTATTAGTGAACGACCTGCGTAGGGTTTTTCACCCGTTTCGCACCGCGAGGGTTTTTCACACGTTTCGCAGGTACGATTTCAGCCGATGCCGACCGCACCCCTCGCGGGCCTTGCGGGTGCGAGTGCACGAGTGACCACAGCAAAGGTAAAACAGTTACCGATATTCTTGGTCACCCCATAAACGGGAACTGAGCCGAACGCCTCATTGGACGACTTGGGTATCAGCCCACACGCTAGCGCTCCACCATTCGAGCAAATCGCGACGAGGCGTGTGGAGTGCGATGGGATGTGGCCGTGCTATCTCCAGCATGGACATATCCACTGCCACATTGCACGACCTGGCGAATCGACAAATGCACCGAAAGTGAGAGCGGTGAATCCCAGCCGACGCCATCCAGTTTCCGACTACGCTATTGACGGACTGTTCTGGTTACATGACCACGGTGTCCATTTTTCCTCATGTCCCTACGATCGTCATACCTTTCCTTCACCGCATTCCCACTTGGGTCCGCCAATGAAGATCTTAAGTCTTCCCCTTTAACCTCTCTAGAGGCAATGCTGGTTGTTGAACGAGATAGCCAGAAAACTGATGCCCACCGGCACACACGGTGGGTACAGCAAGGCGATTGGTGTGGAGCAGTGACAAAAGCGACAATCGAACCGTCAGTTGAAGTCGTCGCAGATGTTCACCCCACTTACCTACGGACGGTGGCAATCGGTTGCTCGAGCCACCTGTTTTATTTGGGGATCGGCAACTGTCGGACCAACACTACTAGTTCCACAAGCGAAGCTGCTACCAGAAGTGGGGTTCGAACCTACGTGACCACCGGCACGCACGGTGGGTGCGGCAAGGTGATTGGCAATCGAACCACCACTTGAAGTCCTCGCGGGGTCTCGAGGCCGACGCTGGCATGGCACTGGTCGGAGGGTCGTCTCCAGTGCTAACCATTGCACCATTGCTAACCATTGCGCCTTCTTGAAGATTTTTTCATTGCTACGTGTCGTTTCCTCCACGGCTGAGCTGGCTGCGCAACAGGGCACACATGAGGGGTCTCGTCCGGCCCACCAGTAGCCTTGATCTCGTTCGGCATAGGGGCAGTAGTAAAATCGGCCCGAGGTAGTGCAGTTACGCCGGTGCAGGGCGGCGGCCAGCGTTTTCTGCCTGTGAAATAGCCTCAGGTTGTCCCCCGGGAGTCGTCAGCCTTCTTAGCTTAGGGGTACAGCGTTCGCTTTGTAAGCGAAAGGTCGTCGGTGCGATTCCGGCAGACGACTTGCTTCCATCACCAACCGAGATCTGACCGTCTTCAGTCTGTTGAGTGGCCTTAGGTTGTGCGCCGATAGGC
>NW_011645850.1:11180-12082 GCF_000223845.1 Gregarina niphandrodes | reverse complement strand
ACCCTACCGCCCGCAGGGCAACTGGCTGAATGAGTCGTCTCACCAAGGCCTGAAGGCAACGCTGGCCGCCATGGGGCAGGAAGGCCGCTACGACCTGGGTTACACCTTGGAGGCAGTCGTCAGTGCGTACAACAGCACGCCACACGCCAGCGTGGGGACCAGCCCCTGTGAGGCGTTGTTTGGGCGACCACCGTATTTCGCGCGGTGCCAGGAGTTGGGGTCTCGAGGCCGACGCTGGCATGGCACTGGTCGGAGGGTCGTCTCCAGTGCTAACCATTGCACCATTGCTAACCATTGCGCCTTCTTGAAGATTTTTTCATTGCTACGTGTCGTTTCCTCCACGGCTGAGCTGGCTGCGCAACAGGGCACACATGAGGGGTCTCGTCCGGCCCACCAGTAGCCTTGATCTCGTTCGGCATAGGGGCAGTAGTAAAATCGGCCCGAGGTAGTGCAGTTACGCCGGTGCAGGGCGGCGGCCAGCGTTTTCTGCCTGTGAAATAGCCTCAGGTTGTCCCCCGGGAGTCGTCAGCCTTCTTAGCTTAGGGGTACAGCGTTCGCTTTGTAAGCGAAAGGTCGTCGGTGCGATTCCGGCAGACGACTTGCTTCCATCACCCACCGAGATCTGACCGTCTTCAGTCTGTTGAGTGGCCTTAGGTTGTGCGCCGATAGGCATCGGCCTTCTTGGCTTAAGGGCAGAGCGTTCGCTTAGTTAACGAAAGGTTGCCGGACCGATTCCGGCAGAAGGCTTCCTTGCGTCACCTCCTTGATTTGGGGCTGGCGTTTTACGTGTTTGACATATGAAGTGACCTCAGGTTGTGCACCGGCGGTCACCAGCCTTCTTAGCTAAGGGGCAGAGCATTCACTTAGTAAGCGAAAGGTCGCCGGTCGATTCCAGCAGGAGG
>NW_011645850.1:8465-10782 GCF_000223845.1 Gregarina niphandrodes | reverse complement strand
AGGGGAAGACTTAAGATCTTCATTGACGGACCCAAGTGGGGATGCGGTGAAGCAAAGGTATGACGATCGTAATGTCGTGCGGTAGAGGCATGAGGAAAAATGGACACCGCGGTCATGTAGCTCAGTAGGTTAGAGCGTCAGTCTAATAACAGAGAGCCCAGAACAGTCCGTCAGTGGCGTGGTGGAAAACTGGATGGCGTCGGCTGGGGTTCACGGCTCTCACTTTCGGTGCATTCGTCGATTCGCCAGGTCGTGCTGTAGATAGCACGGCCGCATACCATCGCACTCCACACGCCTCGTCGCGATTTGCTCGAATGGTGGAGCGCTAGCGTGTGGGCTGATACCCAAGTCGTCCAATGAGGCGTTCGGCTCAGTTCCCGTTTGTGGGGCGACCAAGAATATCGGTAACTGTTTTACCTTTGCTGTGGTCACTCGCCAGTGGGCACTTCGTGAGCCGGCACTGGCGGTCTTTTCAGTCTGGTACAGATCAGGCACTCCCTGATCATGCCTGCGACGTCCTTACCCAGTCCTGGCCAGCTGAATAGCGTGAGTAGCCGTTTCCTAGTCCTTGTTACTCCTAGGTGGCCGCTTGGCCCGTAGTGGAAATTCACCAAGACCCTTGCTCTTAATGGTCCCGGGACGTAGACTTTCCCCGTGCGCGTCTCGATGTACCATTTGCCTTCCCGGCGTACGCCTGGCACCCCTTCGGGTGGCATCGCCTCGTACGCCCGCAGGAATTCTTCGTCGGAGGGTAGGGTCGGTAATTCCAGTTGCTTACTTCTTCCTACCGCGCCTACGCGCATGGCTATCGTATCCAGGATAGCGTCCGACTCGTCATCCATGACTGAGTACCTTGGCAGCCAGTCCGCGATGTGATTCTGTTCACCTGAAAGGAACTTAATTGTGAAGTCATACTGGCTCAGGTGGAGGGCCCAGCGGAAGACCTTTCCTTTGTCGACACCTGAGAGGTACCGGAGGTTGTTGTGAGGTTAGCGTAATCTCTCCATTGGTCTATTGCCCATTTTACCGCGGGAGGGGTGTGGGGCAAGTTGCCCAAGGCACCCCTGCGGGCGCGGCAGCCGAAGTCGAGCAGCGACTCCAGCAAATGGGCCAACAGATAGAGCAGATAGCAGCGGCGCTGACCGCGAGCAGTGTCGCCAACCCGCAAGTAGGCTACGGCAGCCCCGAAGACCAGGAGAACCCCCATTTTGGGTGACGGCCCACGTGAAAGGTAAGTCGATTGACTTCCTTTACGATACGGGGGCCGAAATCAGTGTACTCTCGGAGCGAGAGAGGCGACGCGTAGACGCAGACTTGTCCGGCGAGAAAGTGAACATCAAGACCATCTTGGGATCAGGGGGCCTGCCCAAGACCCGGCCGTTAGAAGTGAAGGTAGCCGGAAGGACGAGACCAGTAAGTTTCGTGGTGAGCCGAGAGGACAACATGCCTAACCTACTGTCGGCACCAGACATGAAGCGGTCGAGAAATGTAGAGAACGCGCAGCGGTAATGTGCGCAAGGCGTGGGTACACGGAGGCATTGAAGCTGTCCGAACCCAAATACCAGGAACAGCCGGCGGTGACAGAGGAAGTCGAGCCGCCGTACAGTAAGCCACACGGAGCCAGAATTAAGGCAAGAATTGTGGACCCTCCTAGAGGGGTATCGGGATGCCTGGGAGCATCCGAAGGCCGCACAAGTGCGCTATGAGGCCAAGTTCGAGGTTACAGGGAAACCGCACAAGGCAGTTCGAGGTCGCAGGCATTACGAGCCGGAGATGCGACGCGAGCTGGAGAGCCAGGTAAAGAGGCGGCTGGAGCTTGGCGTCATAAGACCGTCCAAAAGTGACGGCGGCAGCACCACACTTTGTCAAGAAAAAGACTGGAGAGTGGAGGTGCGCATCAGACTACCGGAAACTGAACGAATCGATGGTATCCGACTCCTACCCACTGCCGAGGATCTGGGATCACCTGCGGAGGGCGGCAGGACGTAAATACTACGTAACGTTGGACATGAATTCGGGCTTCTGGAACGTGCCTATCGAGAAGGGGTGTAAGCACCTCACGGCGTTCATAACTCCGATAGGCCTGTTCGAATTCAATGTCGTACCCTTCGGGATCAAGAACTCGCCCGCCGGGTTCCAGCGAGCAATGGACACCTGCTTCGCCCCGATACTGAGTGACGACGTCTTCTGCTACATTGACGACGTCACCATATGCGGAAATGACCCAAGGGAGATCCTAGAGCAGCTGAGGACCTTCCTGGGCCTGTGCAGGGGCACCGGGTTCTACCTGCGGTTGGACAAGAGTGAATGGTTCAAG
>NW_011645850.1:6579-8445 GCF_000223845.1 Gregarina niphandrodes | reverse complement strand
TCTGGGATCACCTGCGGAGGGCGGCAGGACGTAAATACTACGTAACGTTGGACATGAATTCGGGCTTCTGGAACGTGCCTATCGAGAAGGGGTGTAAGCACCTCACGGCGTTCATAACTCCGATAGGCCTGTTCGAATTCAATGTCGTACCCTTCGGGATCAAGAACTCGCCCGCCGGGTTCCAGCGAGCAATGGACACCTGCTTCGCCCCCATGCTGAGTGACGACGTCTTCTGCTACATTGACGACGTCACCATATGCGGAAATGACCCAAGGGAGATCCTAGAGCAGCTGAGGACCTTCCTGGGCCTGTGCAGGGGCACCGGGTTCTACCTGCGGTTGGACAAGAGTGAATGGTTCAAGCCCGAAGTAGCATACCTAGGTCACTGGGTGGGTAGCGACGGAATACGAGTACAGGCGAAGAAGGTGGGGTGGATGCCATTCGGAAGCCCCCGCCCCGAGGTCAAGGAAAGAGCTGCAGTCATTCCTGGGCCTGGCGGGGTACCTCCGTAACTTCATCCCTAATTATTCTGCCCTTGTAGCTTGTATGTTCGCAATGATGAAAAAGGACAGGCGGTTCGAATGGACGGAAGAATGTCAGGCCGCATTCGAGGAATTGAAGGAGGCAGTAGCCCACTCGGCCACATTGTATCCTCTGCGTCACAGATAGGTGCAAGAGCTACCTTGATGCAAGTCCAGGAGGGGAAGGAAGTCCCCATAGAATACGCTAGCAAGAAGTTCTCGGACACGAAGCGATGGGATACAAGGGGTCTTGTCGCCCCCGACCTTCACTTGGAACCTACCGCTCCTATTGGTCTCGACGCGGTGTGCAGGTCGCCCGTAGGCGTCGGATATGAAGCGCACCCTGCACTTTCGCGCGAAGTGCCCTCTTACGCCGCAGTTGTGGCAGGTGTACTCCTTGTACGGGCAGTGCTTGGCGTAGTGCGCCCCGTCGCACACGCCGCAGCAGGGCGACGTCGCCACCTCCCCTTCCTCTTGTTCCTCGCCGGTCATGCCCTGGTCGCCTGCCGTGGCGAACACAGGTATGCCCGACCGCTTCGCGTTGCCGTGCAGTTCCGTGAGGACCTCCAGGAGGGGCCTGCCGCGTTCCGTATCCCTGAACCTACGGCAGTACGCCTCGGAGTTAGCACTGAGGATCCTGCCTCGTAGGGTCTTCGCCGTCAGCTGCGGGTAGTGCTCCCAGCGTGCCATCAGCCGCACTAGGCGATAGAGCCCAGCTCTCAGCTTGATGGGGAGTTGCGGGAGATCCGAGGGGGCAAAGTTGAGGGTTTCCGCGAAGTGGTCGTCAGCGTAGGTGCTGAACGGGAACAACGTCCGGGCTACCTTGGACAGGAAGGCCTCGGCCACCTGCGTCTCTTCATCCGTAAGGAGCGCGGTTATGTGCTTCAGGTGGGCGGGCAGCGCGCCGAGGAGGATCGTGACCAGGGAGGGCTCATGCGTCTCCAGCGACTGCTGCGCGATTATCTGGGCGACTTGGTCTACCCGGTCCTCGAACTCGCGCTCGTCGGTCGCAGTGAACTCGGGCAGTAGCGGGCGCGTGACCCGCTCGACCCACTGGTTTATCCTTTTCTCCGTGTCCATTTCCACCGGCTTCGCAAACCGGCCGACGTACATGTGCCCAATAGCGGCATCAATCGATCCAGCAGCTGTCGCCAACTTGCTCTGGTAAGGATTGATGATGCCCGGGTAGCGTCTACTTGATTACTGGGCATGTCGCTGGCTCGAACCGGGGTTACTGACTCTAAAGCACTACTCATGGTCTACGCTTACTTCCCTGTTTTTGCCAAAAAACTAAACACCAACTCTATTCACGGTACCGGGATTCCTTATCAACCAGGCCCGGACT
>NW_011645850.1:5639-6559 GCF_000223845.1 Gregarina niphandrodes | reverse complement strand
AGGCCTCGGCCACCTGCGTCTCTTCATCCGTAAGGAGCGCGGTTATGTGCTTCAGGTGGGCGGGCAGCGCGCCGAGGAGGATCGTGACCAGGGAGGGCTCATGCGTCTCCAGCGACTGCTGCGCGATTATCTGGGCGACTTGGTCTACCCGGTCCTCGAACTCGCGCTCGTCGGTCGCAGTGAACTCGGGCAGTAGCGGGCGCGTGACCCGCTCGACCCACTGGTTTATCCTTTTCTCCGTGTCCATTTCCACCGGCTTCGCAAACCGGCCGACGTACATGTGCCCAATAGCGGCATCAATCGATCCAGCAGCTGTCGCCAACTTGCTCTGGTAAGGATTGATGATGCCCGGGTAGCGTCTACTTGATTACTGGGCATGTCGCTGGCTCGAACCGGGGTTACTGACTCTAAAGCACTACTCATGGTCTACGCTTACTTCCCTGTTTTTTGCCAAAAAAACTAAACACTAACTCTATTCACGGTACCGGGATTCCTTATCAACCAGGCCCGGACTGCGGCCACCGCGTCACATGCCGTCGGACGGCCCATTACTTCTTCAGCGTTTGTGGTCTAGTGGTAGAATGCTTCGTTGTCATCGAGCGACCCGGGTTCGATTCCCGGCAAATCATGAATTCCTTCAGTCTGGCTTCCACGGGGAGGCTGAGTCGAACACCTCGTGCACAGAGGCCCGGGGTGCCAACACGTTTGTCCCGCCCTTCCGAGTCCCGCCATCCCGGTGTGCGAGGACGCAACGCAGCTCTTTGTTCTTTCTTTGGACCGACTCGCCGACGACCCTGCCGTGTTCCTTCCCCTGGCTCGTTTGCTACTCAGTCTTCCAAGCAAACCTCTTAACAGGAAGGTTCCATGTTTCGAGCGCGCGTGTCTGTCGGGGACCAAACCCCGGCCGCATGTGTTGTTGT
>NW_011645850.1:4856-5619 GCF_000223845.1 Gregarina niphandrodes | reverse complement strand
GTTGCTGCACCAGATAGAATCTCATAGTACAGAAGTCTGTGGGTTGGAGGGGTCTGTGACTCCCCAAAAAGCAAAAAAGCAGGGTTATAGGTTGCTGTTTCCACGGGGAGGCTGAGTCGAACACCTCGTGCACAGAGGCCCGGGGTGCCAACACGTTTGTCCCGCCCTTCCGAGTCCCGCTCGGTGTGCGAAGACGCAACGCAGCTCTTTGTTCTTTTTTTGGACCGACTCGCCGACGACCCCTGCCGTGTTCCTTCCCCTGGCTGGTTTGCTACTCAGTCTTCCAAGCAAACCTCTTAACAGGAAGGTTTCGAGCACGCGTGTCTGTCGGGGACCAAACCCCGGCCGACCGATCTTTCACGACTTTAGTGGGTGCTTGGCAGGGTAACTCCGGTGCACAATGACTCCACAACGTGGCTACGACCAAAGAAGAACTGGTATCAAGAACAGGGCGCCTGAACAGGCGCTGCGTGGCTGGGGGTTTAAGACAAACCCGGAGAAGTCGCAGTTATCCGCGAACGATGTTCTTGGGTTCTACTTAACCGTTCTGCTTGGCCAATAACTCACTGACGATACCACGCAGGGAGCAAAAATCGATCGCGGCGCCACTCCGTACCGACCCCCTTCATCCGCAACTACCTAGAACACCCAGTTCGAATACGGCCGCCATCGAGCAGTGCCGGTGGTCTAATGTTAGGTGGGGCTGAGCTGAGCGATGAGACCCAAGTTCGAATCTTATTTAATGTCGCTTTGGGTGTGGGTA
>NW_011645850.1:3678-4699 GCF_000223845.1 Gregarina niphandrodes | reverse complement strand
ACATCCTTTCTATTTTTATTTTTGTTGTTGAGGGATCACGGACCCTCCCAACCTACGAACTTCTGTGCTATCAGACTCTACCCCTACTGTTACTGTATGACATTGCAACTGGCATACCTTCCCTCCCAGCATATTCCTACTTACTACTGCTACATTACAACCTACGGGCTGCCATCATTAGCCCTCTACCGGATTTTACCCATTTTCCTGTCCCTGGTTTGTTACCACTTCGCTCTATCTGTCGGTAACGCTCCACGCCGCACGTCAGCCTGGGCGTCAGCCCGTATGAGGTGCTGTTCGAGCGCCCGTCGTATGTCGCCCGCTGCTAAAACCTGGCCCGGTCCCCCTCGAGCCCAAGCGACGGAGGATGCTGAGCCTCCTCATGCAGGGGTGTCTCCGCCGCACACTCTTAAAAGACCAGCCCTTAGAGGGCCCGCCCGAGACGGAACTGCAGGTTGGCGACGTGGTCGTGGTGAGAGCCGACCCGGGCTCCGCCCCCGCCGGAGTCAATGGGCTCGCGTGCCCCACCTGGCTGAGCCTCACGAGGAACGCAGGGTTGCGAAATAGACTCTGCTAGAATTTGCCATTTCACTACGCGTAAAAGTAGGAATAGGCTGGGAGGGAAGGTATGCCAGTAGTAAGGTTATACAGTAACGGAAGGAGAACAGAGTGGGGGTAGAGTCGGACAGCACAGAAGTTTGTAGGTTGGGAGGGTCTGTGACTTTTCAACAACAAAAAATAAAAAGAAAGGATGTGAATTACTATGTTAGGTCGCCCACACACACGTTGGGCGTGGAGCGAGAGGTCGAATTGCCGATTTAGCACATCACGGCGTACTGTTATACGTGCCCACCGCCGCCTCCGGCGTGTGGTCAATGTCGTAACGCCCTTCCTGCCACATGACGGAGAGCATCGACTTGAGCCCACCTCGTTGATCGTGCGTGTTCTTTTCTGGGGCCTCGGTTGAACACGTGGGCATCGGCTTTCTGGCTGTCTCGGTCGACGACCACTGTTACTGCTA
>NW_011645850.1:2911-3658 GCF_000223845.1 Gregarina niphandrodes | reverse complement strand
GACGGTAGGACGGTTTGAAATCTTCATGGTGTTGCGGCCGGAAACATCCACGACAAAGCGAGGGACGCAGGGTTGCGAAATAGACTCTGCTAGAATTTGCCATTTCACTACGCGTAAAAGTAGGAATAGGCTGGGAGGGAAGGTATGCCAGTTGTAAGGTTATACAGTAACGGAAGGAGAACAGAGTAGGGGTAGAGTCTGACAGCACAGAAGTTTGTAGGTTGGGAGGGTCTGTGACTTTTCAACAACAAAAAATAAAAAAAGAAAGGATGTGAATTACTATGTTAGGTCGCCCACACACACGTTGGGCGTGGAGCGAGAGGTCGAATTGCCGATTTAGCACATCACGGCGTACTGTTATACGTGCCCACCGCCGCCTCCGGCGTGTGGTCAATGTCGTAACGCCCTTCCTGCCACATGACGGAGAGCATCGACTTGAGCCCACCTCGTTGATCGTGCGTGTTCTTTTCTGGGGCCTCGGTTGAACACGTGGGCATCGGCTTTCTGGCTGTCTCGGTCGACGACCACTGTTACTGCTAGAATGCCCAAGAGGTCAAGAGGGAAGACTTGGTTCGAATCCCGAGCGCTCAGGAGTTTTATGGCAGGAGTGGGACTCGAACCACAGTGTTCTAGGTCGTCGCAGATATTGTGTTCGGGACCCACGTCACTGTGGGTTGGATCGCTGGATGAGATGAATATGAGGATACTCTTGAGGCACAACCACCCCCGTCCAAGTCCGGAATAACA
>NW_011645850.1:1866-2891 GCF_000223845.1 Gregarina niphandrodes | reverse complement strand
AGACTCTGCTAGAATTTGCCATTTCACTACGCGTAAAAGTAGGAATAGGCTGGGAGGGAAGGTATGCCAGTTGTAAGGTTATACAGTAACGGAAGGAGAACAGAGTAGGGGTAGAGTCTGACAGCACAGAAGTTTGTAGGTTGGGAGGGTCTGTGACTTTTCAACAACAAAAAATAAAAAAGAAAGGATGTGAATTACTATGTTAGGTCGCCCACACACACGTTGGGCGTGGAGCGAGAGGCCGAATTACCGCTTTAGCACATCACGGCGTACTGTTAAACGTGCCCACCGCCGCTTCCAACATGTGGTCAATGTCGTAACGCCCTTCCTGCCACATGACGGAGAGCATCGACTTGAGCCCCTGATGTGACACCTCGTTGATCGTGCGTGTTCTTTTCTGGGGCCTCGGTTGAACACGTGGGCATCGGCTTTCTGGCTGTCTCGGTCGACGACCACTGTTACTGCTAGAATGCCCCAGAGGTCAAGAGGGAAGACTTGGTTCGAATCCCGAGCGCTCGGGAGTTTTATGGCAGGAGTGGGACTCGAACCACAGTGTTCTAGGTCGTCGCAGATATTTTGTTCGGGACCCACGCCACTGTGGGTTGGATCGGTGGCGAAAAATACATCCGGAGCCTTCCGCGTGACGGCTCAATCATTGCTCTGATAAGGCACTTGACCACTGGGCACGTCGTCGGCCCGCGGGGTGGTTATAAAGTCTGAGGCACTACTCATGGCCTAAGCTGACCTGCTGTTTTTTGGCAAAAATATTAAACAATAATCCCGTTCACGGTACCGGGGCCCGGGCGGTGCCTTTTCAACTAGGCCCGGGCTGCGGCCACCGCATCACTTGCCGTTTGACGGCTCAACCAATGAGTTAATTGTTGGCATCGGGGTTGCTCTGCCGGGTTGCTCATGCGTGTGAATGCCGTCAAATCTTAGTTGTCGTGGCGCGCGCGAACGGGATCGTCATGTCTACATCCGACGTCGGTCCTTAGTGGTCCCAGAGTTGGTACTTCACATGACAC
>NW_011645850.1:679-1766 GCF_000223845.1 Gregarina niphandrodes | reverse complement strand
AATCAGGTTCTCTCCTCTGTTCCCAGAAATAAAATCTTAGTTGTCGTGGCGCGCGCGAACGGGATCGTCATGTCTACATCCGACGTCGGTCCTTAGTGGTCCCAGAGTTGGTATTTCACATGACACAATCAATTTGCGGTCGTTGTCGTGGTCTGGCGGCTACGATGTCTGGTTCACATGCAGATTATCCGCAGTTCGAGCCTCGGCAGTGTTCTAGTTCCTCGATATGAGGATACTCTTGAGGCACAACCACCCCCGTCCAAGTCCGGAATAACAGACCAATGAATCTTTCGCGAGTTTGTGAGCCTATGACAGTTGACAGAATTTGGACCCTTGCCAACAGCTACTGGATTTGAACCTATGCGGGCAAAGTCCAGTAGATTTCAAGTCTACCCCCCTTAACCACTCGGGCAAGCTGCCTCAAGAGTTGTTCGCTTTGGGACATACAGGATGCATTGCGTGTGGTTCGAGGGGGATCTGATTCACCCCCGAAAGCGCGTGTGGGGTTCGAACCCGGATTGAAAACTGCGTTCTAGCGAGTCAAATAAAAGTATTCATGATTTGCTTCTGTCTGGAATTGAACCCGGTCGCCTCGATGGCAACGAAACATTCTGCCACTAGATCGCAGATGCTATCGGATCGGCAGGCGTAATCAGTATCGGCAGGGATCGGAACCTAGCCTTGCCCTCCGTAGCCCGGGGTGCCGCTCCTGCCCAGGTCGCCCACCAGTGGTACGCTCGGAGTTGGAGAGGGACTCGAATCACCGTACTCTAGGTCGTCTGCAGACGTTGTGGTCGGCGCTCACCCCCTTGGCGACTTCTCTGGAAATGCTGCCTCCTCTTTGGCAGGACTTTCGAGGAAGACAACCAAGTTGATTGCACATATTAGCGAGGGTGACCACCAGCAAGGGAGCTAGCTGCTGCAGGACTCGAACCCCGGTCGTACGGGTGAGAGCCGCATGTCCTGGGCCCTGGGTGCATTTCGAGCCCATCCCCAAAAACCACTCCCGCCAGCTGTCTAAACTGGGTCAGTTGGGTCGGCCTGGAACAAGGGTATGTGGAAGCAAAAAGAATACCTTGGTGCTATT
>NW_011645850.1:0-550 GCF_000223845.1 Gregarina niphandrodes | reverse complement strand
ACCCCCTTGGCGACTTCTCTGGAAATGCTGCCTCCTCTTTGGCAGGACTTTCGAGGAAGACAACCAAGTTGATTGCACATATTAGCGAGGGTGGCCACCAGCAAGGGAGCTAGCTGCTGCAGGACTCGAACCCCGGTCGTACGGGTGAGAGCCGCATGTCTTGGGCCCTGAGTGCATTTCGAGCCCATCCCCAAAAACCACTCCCGCCAGCTGTCTAAACTGGGTCAGTTAGGTCGGCCTGGAACAAGGGTATGTGGAAGCAAAAAAAGAATACCTTGGTGCTATTTTTTCTGGTTTCCGATCTTTCACGGTTTTGGTAAACGCTTGGCGGGGGCGTGCTCGAATTCCCCACCACCTCCGGCGGAAGTGCGAGGATTTCAATCGCGGATCTCGATATGTGTTGTAGTTGGGGTTGTCGTCCTCCTGCCTGGCGATGCACTGGCTCTCGGTTGATGACCGCAAAGCCGTGAATCCCAACCGCCTGATAGCCACGCCTTGCTGTCAATTTTTGGGAACCTGTTTGTGGCTTACTTCGACAGTTCGATGTTTG
>NW_011645849.1:8762-13751 GCF_000223845.1 Gregarina niphandrodes | reverse complement strand
TTCCAGCCCTCAGTCTTGCAGTCCTCAGTCTTCCACCGCACCGACCTGAGTAGCGTCGGCAGCCAGTCCTCGGGTACCTGGGCCAAGAGCCCCTCCAACTCCGACGGGTCTATCGGCCGGGTGACAGCCACGATGACGTCGTCCACCTCGTCCCGACGCTGCATCTCACCAACCCCGTTCAGGATGGCGTGCAGGCGTTCGCCAAAGATATCGCGGAACAGCGCGTCCACAGCCTCGGGCTTGTCTCGAGGCCCGTCGCGGTCCAGCCGGCGCCGTAGAGTGCTCAGCAGCGCCGCCTCCGCGCGAGCGTCGCTCGTGGGCCCCTCCTTCGGGCGCCACACCATCATCCGGTCCCACTGCTGGAACCAGTCGTAGTTCTCGCCCTTCACAATCGTCGTCTTCATCGTCAACGGCGTTCGCTCGGCGACCGTCTCCAAGTCCACCTTAAACGCCGTCTTGGGCGCCAACACCAAAGCCGTCACCTCGCCGGCACCGCCTGCGCGCATCGTAACCACCCGCGCCATACAATCGTCCAACTTCGTCTGGCTGCCATCCGGACGGATCAATACTGACAACAACTCGCTCCCTGGCACGCCGCTAGACTCACACTTCAAAGCGTGCATTTTCGAAGAACCGGGAAAAAGGAAAGTTCTACCACACTTGGATCTGCGTCAGGCGTCGTCTTTGAGGTGAGATGGTTCGTCGCTCGCGGGGTAGCTCCTCTGTGTCGCTCATTGGGCCATCATGTTTGGGTGTGGCTGCCATCATTTTGTTTATTCCAAAAAAACTCTGGTGTGTGTGGATACAACACGCACATGACAAGCGATGACACTCGCCTACGACAGACCACAGCCTTCCTCGACTAGAACATAACGGGTTCCTCACGCGCGCTGACCAGGTCGTCATGGTCTCGTTCACTCTCCATGTGCTTTCGTTTCCTAGGGACTTCACAAGAACCCATTACTTCCTCCGCGGTTCTCAACAACCAACTCCGGAATTCTCTGAGGCTGCGGCACTCCGTGGATCCAATGCCTCGCCTCCGCGGCAGAAACCCTGACCACGTTCATACCATGTTGGAGCTCAACAGGTTGTGCACACAGCGTGTTGTGCTCTTTTGCGACCACCTGGCACGGCACTGACCACTTAGCCACAACCTAGTGTAGAGAACGGAGTATCCTAGAGAACGGAGTATCCTAGAGAACGGAGTATCCTAGAGAACGGAGTATCTTGACAAGCTTATTTCAGCACTGTCGGGAAACGCAACTCCAAAAGTGTATCTACTCTAACAACTTCCAGCGGTATCAAAGGCAGCTCATTTGAGTGCTTCACGTCCGTCCCTACCAACGCCACCACCGGCGCCAGCCCGGTTGCCGGGCGCGGGGTGTTGTTGTGTGCGATCACAGCAGAACTCACAGCTTCGCGCAACTCCGAACCACTCCATACGTCTGCTCCGTGCAACGCAACTCCAGAAGTGCGTCTACTCTAACAGCTTCCAGCCTCATCAACACACACTGAAATTCCTGTGCCCATTCCAAATGAACTTCTTCAACGTTTGGTAGTCAATATTTGGTCACCCAGCACAGTGTCCACCGGACGCTCTTTGGTAGCCAAAGTCGTCCCGAACAACGTCACCTGTTTCCTGGTAAACAAGCCTCTGATGGCACCAGCGCCAGCCTCCTCTAACCCGAACCGACGAGCGAGGTCGCCACTCACGATAGATGTAGTTGCGACCGTGTCTAAAAGTGCTCCCACTACCACTCACTCCCTTCGTGACTCTCGCAGCCTCTAACGTGTCTACAAACTTGGCCACCTGGGTAGCTTCCCTCACTTCTCCATCTCCCATGACCGCGGCCGGTCGAGCACTCGTTTTTTTCTTTTCTTGGCGTTCCATGTCGACTGTGCGTTTCTCCTTCCAGCTGATTAATCTCCGTCGCCACTCCTAAACAGGCATCGTAAAGGGCCTTCCTTGAGTCCAGCGTCGGTGTGGTAATAATCAGTTGGTTGCCCTTCTTGTACTTCTCGATTCCCAGGCTGCCATACTTGTTGTCAAACACCCGAACCCGACAATCTTTTGATCCGTCTCGTGCGAGTCACTACACTCCAAGTTCTTCGTCGGGCACCCATTAGCCCTGTGACCTTCTTGTGACACCTGTAGCATTCAACCGACGAGTGTGGTTGGCTCTGCCTCAACAGGCTCAGAGCCCCTCAACCAAGCCATTCGAGACGTCGGCGGCTTAGTCACTGCTTTCGGGGATGTGTGCCATTAGTGACGTGGCTACCACCCGTCGTTCCTTGCAGGATTACTTATTCAGTCACTGTGCCCTTTCTTGTGGCCCTCTGCTTAGTAGATTTGGTCGCGAGGGACGTGGGATCCGTAGTCGAAGTGTCCTTGGAGACGTGACTCTGTGGCATTAGTGGCGTGGCTATCACGGCCGTCCCAGTGATGGAACCAGTCGTAGTTCTCGCCCTCCACCACTACCGTCTCGTCCGCTCGCTCGCAGCCCACCAAAGCTGTCACATCTCCGCCGCCCGCGCGTATCGTCACTACCTGAGCCACACAACGATCCAATTCCGTTCGACTACCATCCGGAAGAATCAGCACCGACAACAATTCACTTCCCGACACACCACTCGCTTCACTCTTGAAGGACCCCCTACAACCTGTTGCATCGACAGCAGTCACGCGTCAACTCATTTTACAGAACGGCAAACGAAACCAAATCGAAGGGTGGCCCCGCGGTAGTGTAGAGTCGCACGACTTATTACCACCAATGCAAGGCTACAGCGGAGCTGTGGGTTGTTCAAGATGGGTTCGGCGTCTCTGTTGATGGCTGCGATGGCAGGTCACCGACCACGAACAACCCACAGGTTTTTCTGAGTACGACGGCACCGAAGATTTGATCGTTTTCTCCTTAGACGACTGGTTTGTGAACACGGGCGCTGGGGCGAGCCTGTTTGATGTGCTGCAGAAGATAGCCGACCATTACAAGGTGGCGCTAGCTACAACTGCGAGCTCTCTCGGCCCGGCACGAAACTGACGACGCGATTCCACAGCAAGCGGCTGAAGGACGCCCAGCGTCGGAAGAGAGCGGCAGCGGAAGCCGCTGAGATGCGGACTAGCGACGACGCAGAAGCCGAGTTGCCGACAGAGCCTTCCTGACACGGACAACAAGGTTGAAACAGCCTTACTCTGGATCGCACAGAACATCGGATGAAGATCCAGGAGAGGAAGTCCCGAGGAATCGTCTACGCACCGGCCCCACCAGCAAGAAGAAGCTGTAAAGCTTCACAGGGATGTGCGACTATCTGAGGCCCTTCATCCCACGGTTTTCACACATCACGGCGCCGCTATTCCTCCTGCTTGAAGAAAGATGCTTTCTGACTATGGCAAGTATGTCATGGACCACGACGCGTCCGAGCTAGGGGTTGGGGGCTGTACTCAAAGAGTGCAAGAGTACCCATCGAGTTCGCTGGCAAGAAGTTCAACCCCACGGAGTCGCGCTGGGACACGAGAGAAGGGGAGTTGTTCGCGGTCAAGTGGGCCGTCGAGAAGTGGCGAGAATACGTCGGCCTCTCGCACTTCACGGTCAGGGCGGACCACAACAACCTACGGTACCTCACCGGCGTGGGCAAGGGCAAGCGAGGTCTTCAGATTCGCACTCGCACTCAGTGACTACGACTTCACCATCGAATTCATCTCAACAACTGGCTCAGCGGATGCGCCGGCGGCGACGAAGGAGACTACTGGACCGAATATCACTGAAGGTCGCAGCAGTGTGGGCCCCTCGATTGCTCAAGCTCCCTGCACCCCCAAAAACGGAAGACGCGCGCAACCGACGATCGCCATACCACCTTGGCCACCTGGGGGGATCGGCAACCTGGGGATCGGGAAGACGTCCAAGAGGGTCCAAGCCCTGTATTATAGCACCCAGAAAAATGAGCAGAGAGTTCCTCATCTGCGCGAGACTGAAGACACCCACCGGTGTCCCGTTCGGCCCCCCGCGAGAATAGCACTAACGTACCAATTGGGGCGTAAGCACTTGAGCGCCGCGCCGTACCGACCACAAAGCAACGGAATTAATGAAGCTTCTTACCAAGAAGTACACAACGTACTCAAGACCCTATGGCAAGAAGGCGTCAGGGACATGGAACTGATGGTGGAGGCAGCCACCCGGCTGCACAACGCAACGCCCACGCCGCGATAAACACGTCCCTGTACGCGACCGGCTTCGGCAAATTCCCCATCCTGGACAAAATGCAGGCCAAGACCCCACTGAGATCGGAACAAGAGCGCAAGCAGGGCGTGCGGAGTTGGCTGTGGTTGAGGCCCGGAGGCGAAGGTCTATAATTGCCAGGAGTTAGTAGCCGGGGGCGGCACTGAGTTTGGGCGACACGGCCGGTGGGTGTGATACTGTGACCCGGGCGGGGTAGAACACATTTCCCGCCGAGCAAGAGACGTCGATGATAGGGGCGTATGTCCCACGCGAATCACTGTGTTGGAATAGAGTATGGACCCAGGTTGTGCGGGTCAAGAGGGAGAGCGGCACGGGTGAAGACGAGCTGACAGGCAAAAGGATAGAAGCGAGAGGACCCATGAGCCCCTCGGCAGGCGGTCCTGAACTGGTGCGTGAGGAAGACCGCAGAGTAGGGGACGTGCACGAGCTGTGAGGCTTTTAAAAGAGTGCAACAATAAATGCTCCGAGAGCGTACGGTGGAGTCCCTCCTCAGAAACCCACTGCTAGGAAGACCGACCGGCCTGCAGCCAGGAGACCTCGTTCGCCGACCCAGGCATCGCCCCGGACCGGAGACGCGAAGGTGGTTCGTGCCCAAATGGTTTCTCCCCGTACGGCACCCAGGTCGAGGTGAAAGATGCAACCAGTCTGGCTCAACGTTCCGTTTTCTTTACACCAGGAGGTTTAAGCGAAGCGAGGGCCCTCAATTCACTCCCCCGATGTAAACCAACCAACTACCTGACAGTGACGCCAGATT
>NW_011645849.1:5327-8742 GCF_000223845.1 Gregarina niphandrodes | reverse complement strand
CGCGAATCACTGTGTTGGAATAGAGTATGGACCCAGGTTGTGCGGGTCAAGAGGGAGAGCGGCACGGGTGAAGACGAGCTGACAGGCAAAAGGATAGAAGCGAGAGGACCCATGAGCCCCTCGGCAGGCGGTCCTGAACTGGTGCGTGAGGAAGACCGCAGAGTAGGGGACGTGCACGAGCTGTGAGGCTTTTAAAAGAGTGCAACAATAAATGCTCCGAGAGCGTACGGTGGAGTCCCTCCTCAGAAACCCACTGCTAGGAAGACCGACCGGCCTGCAGCCAGGAGACCTCGTTCGCCGACCCAGGCATCGCCCCGGACCGGAGACGCGAAGGTGGTTCGTGCCCAAATGGTTTCTCCCCGTACGGCACCCAGGTCGAGGTGAAAGATGCAACCAGTCTGGCTCAACGTTCCGTTTTCTTTACACCAGGAGGTTTAAGCGAAGCGAGGGCCCTCAATTCACTCCCCCGATGTAAACCAACCAACTACCTGACAGTGACGCCAGATTCAGGGACAACGGCAGTAGCGGTACTTCCCAACCAGTCATGGACAACCCCATATACAACCAGACGGAGCCAGACGGGACACACTTGACGTGGCCAGAGCATCCTGTCCATTTCAGCCCAGAACTTCAGGGCCACGTTCGAACTAGTGGATGCACCTGTCGGGTCGCTGGCTTCTACCTACCGCTCCCGTTTCTACCTACCGCTCCCGTGATCCGCGCCCCTCGTCTGCGCCCCTCGTCTGCCTGCCACGGCATCGCAGCTCACTGAAGTGTTACGCGCAGCTCCATACAGCCTAGGGGCGGCGCCCAGATCAGTCCCGAATCCCAACGTACTCGATATTCCCAACCACGACAAGTACCGCGAGAGTGTCCACTCCACAGCTGGGGCTGGGGCTTACTTCCTTCACGTACTCAAAGCTCGCAAGGCTCTCTCGCCAACGTCTACGGCCCTGCGCCTGCCGCTTCAACACCCAGTCAATTACACCCTCTGCAATCAGCCACCGACTTACTCTGTCGGTACCGTCTCTTGGCCCACTACCCTCGTGGCTCCCTCACCCACCGACATCGCGGTTCAACAACGTGAACATCCGCTCCCCGCGCACTAGGCACATTGACAATATAGTCATTCTCCCACTCGAGAGCCCTTGATCCGTCCGTAGCACCTTACTCTCGGCCCGACACCACACTCTCACGATAGACCCGGGCACACCTCGACGGGAGCAAGACCGGAGCGCCACACCGCCCAAAGGACTCGCCTCGGGGCAACCAGTCCGGAACTCCGCTCACTAGTCCGCTCGCTCCGCCCGTATCCCCTCAGGCCTCTTCGGACGAGATCTGGCCCGATCTCCGCCTCCGAGGTCCTTCCCAACCTTGCTGTACAACCGAGGACACACTAGGCGCTTCGGTCAGAACGCTGGGGGGGACCACGCGCCACCTAGTGCCTGTGGCTTCGCCCAAGCCCCCAGCTGACCTTCGCCTCCCGACCCGTTCCTCTAAGCATCCGACGAGTCTCGATCCCCGCGCGTGAGCTTGGCATCCGTAGTCGTTGTCTGGACCCGCCGGACAGCCCTCCAGGTCCAGTAGCTGTCGCCAACTGAACTTGTTGTGACCCGAGGGCTGAACGGGGTGCCAAGATGTAGTGAGTTCACACCATACAAAAATAATGTACAGCTCTACCGATGGCGACCGACGGGCACACCCTGACGGTTCACTCACTCTCTCAAATTGGGGGCTGTAATAAAGAACAGGTCCCGGAGAGAGCTGGAGTTGCTTTCTGTGTTCCGTTTTGCACCTCTGGTCCGAACTAGGACGCGGCAGGCAGGGAACTAAAAATGGCACTGGAGACTGGAACTCAAATCTTGCACGGGCAGGGAGAGTCGGGGCACGCTCGGGAGTTTTTGGCAGGAGCGGGACTCGAACCACCGTATCCTAGGTCGTCGCAGATACCGAAACGTTAGTGAGTGTTGTGTCGAACTGGTCGTCTCGCATGTTACGGTCCTTTACAAATAAAAACCCTTGCCCGGCGAGCGAGACTTACAAAAACCCTGACGACTCAATTAACATAACCAGGTGGCAACAGAACCTATGCCGGTCAGTAGAACTTCAAGATTCCTGGTCCCTCACTTTTTGTTGGTTACTGTCACTGACTTGGTTAAGTGTGTGGCGATAGTGTGCTACTTTGGTAATGTTAAGGCCGGTCTCAAACGGTGTTTGAATGTTAGCCCATTCCGTTAGTGGTATAGCCAGCCGGTGGTCTTCGAGTACGCCCCTTTTCGGTGACGACTTTAACCAAAGCGAGTACCCATATACCAGCTGACATCGTCACGGGTAAGGTCCTTGGCACTCTGCTGTTTGGTATGCTTGCTGGTTGAGGGACTGTTACTGTTTTGGGTGGCTCGGCGGGCGGCTTCTGCGACTCTGTTTGCGCGCACGGTCCGTTTCGTGTCCGGCGCTAAACTCCAGCATTCGTAACCGCAGTTTTTGACGTCGTAGACTTCTTTAGGGTAGTCGCTGAAGATGTTGGCCACCCTCGCCAGGGGAGCTTCCAAGTCGGTGAATGTGACCTCGTGCATTGCCTTTTTGCTCTTGGCCGTCACCTCGCAGGTGACGCTGGCTACGTCGCAAATGCACTGGCGGAGTGTGCCGATGTCTCGAGCGGAGGCGCTCCAGCCTTTGCAGTTAAAACTGCGTCCTGCATAGAGTTGTCGGAGCTGGTTCTGGGACGACATGGGCGTCCCAGCCGCTTGGACGGGAAAGCGTGCGAGGAGTCGGCTGTGGAGAGAGTTCTGCGTTTCTTGCGGTGTGTGGCACAGCACCTGGCACTTTTTGGGTGTCAACTGGTGAGTGATATTCCAGGCTAGATTGAAGGAGACGGGCCAGGGGCTGCCGAAGGAGATGGGCCAGCCGCCGCCGCCAGCGTTGCTGCATCCCGAGTCGCAGTGCAGGGTACCGCTGCCACAGGGCGCCTCCGGCACGGGGCCTCCGGCCTCGAAGATGATCGCTCCCTGGTTGTTCGTCAACTTGGCGTACGTGTTCGGCATCTCGAAGTCTTCTTTCGCCACCCACGGCTGCGCCGACCCGCCGGACCGCAACAGATAGTTCGCAAAGAAGCCGACGGCCGCCCCTACCCCCAGAACGCACGCGGTCTTGCACAGGCGGCTCTTCGTCTCGCGTGTGGGCTTCGCCGGTGTGACCTCCAGGCCCCCGCCGTCGTTCCAGTGCGCAGTCTTCCACCCTGCCGACTCTTGCAACACCGGCTGCCACTCCTTGGGTACCCGCGCCATGAGCTCCGCCAACTCCGAGGGGTCCACAGGGCGCATCACAGCCACGGTAACGCCGTCCACCTGCTCCTGCATCTCGCCACTCCCATTCAGGATAGCGTGCAAGTCGTGCAAGTGTTCCCCAAAGACTT
>NW_011645849.1:2039-5103 GCF_000223845.1 Gregarina niphandrodes | reverse complement strand
TCGCCGACCGTCTCCAAGTCCACCTTAAACGCCGTCTTGGGCGCCAACACCAAAGCCGTCACCTCGCCACCGGCGCCACCCGCCTGCATCGTAACTACCTGTGCCTCACAATCGTCCAACCCCGTCTGGCTGCCATCCGGACGGATCAATACTGACAACAACTCGCTACCCGTCAGGCTACTCGCCTCACACTTCAAAGCGTGCATTTTCGAAGAACCGGGAAAAAGGAAAGTTCTACCAGACTTGGATCTGCGTCAGGCGTCGTCTCTGAGGTGAGATGGTTCGTCGCTCGGGGGGTAGTACCTCTGTGTCGCTCATTGAGCCATCGTGTTTGGGTGTGGCTGCCATCATTTTGTTTATTCCAAAAAAACTCTGGCGTGTGTGGATACAACACGCACACGACAAGAGATGACACTCGCCTACGACAGACCACAGCCTTCCTCGACTGAGAACCTAACGGGTTCCTCAAACGCGCTGACCAGGTCGTCATGGTCTCGTTCACTCTCCATGCGCTTTCGTTTCCTAGGGACTTCACAAGAACCCATTACTTCCTCCGCGGTTCTCAACAACTCCGGCATTCTCTCCAGTTCCCCACCACATTCTCGGTTCCCTTCTTCCGGAGGAACAACGACAGCAAGTCGGTCATGACAGCGACTCTACTAATATCGGTCTTTTTCTTGAGTTCTCGGGTATTTCTGGTTAGATCCAGATCTAGATCCAGATCTAGATCGTCAAATTGTGGTCGATCGTGTGTGCGATCTAGATCTGTCTTTGAAGATTGTGGTCGAGATTGTGTCCGAATATGTGTGCGATATGTGTGTGCTTGTGTGCGGAAATTTTTGTGCGTAATTGTCGTCTTGATGGTTTATCTTCAGGGTTCAGTTTACCCTGTATGTAGTGGTCTTAACGTCTATGGTATGTATCAGTCTCTTCATTTTACGTGCGAGCACCTGAGTTTCGGTTTCCGGGTCTATTTTTAAAGGACCAGTGTTCTGTCTGTTAGAGTTTCGGTATAGATTTGTAGTTCAGTTATCGCTGTTTCGATGTAGTCTTTGATTTGAGCTAAGTATTAGCATGTATGCTCCTTGGGCTTCGTTAGTATTTGCATAATTATGTACTGCCGGCAGCGGAATAGATGCCGTCATCAGAGTCCTGGAAAGAAGCTACAGAACAACCACAGCTCCCTTACATTGCACGGCGCTTGCACCCTCGTCTGGCATTGAGGCCTTCACAGATGCAATCCATGGAACCGGGTCGGTGAGCTGCACGGAATCACGGTGTATTCGATCGACTTTCCGCCCCCACCAGGGGTACATTCCAAAAGCCGTGATCACAGTACACGTAATGCTTGTGACCCGCCGCCATCTGTGGTTGTCCCGTGACACGTTGAGGTCGCTAAGACCGGAGTTGCCAGAGGAACTAGATAGACGACATGGGCGTAATAATAATTCGTCGTGAGGAGCGAGGCCTTCCCGTGTTTGTGCGCAAGAAAAGGGTGGCCGTAAAGGCCTACGCTATGCCCTGTTGTGCCAGTCCTTGGTCGTAACCAACACTTCGAGTGTTTCTGCAACAAGTTCTCTCTGACGGCAACGTCTAGACGGGACGTCATACCAGCTCGCTTGCACTTGCCAAGTCCACATGCACCCGCTCCAATTTTCGGTCGGGCACACATTAGCCCCGTGGCCTTTCTTGTGACGCTCACTACTTCCACCAGCAGGCTTACCCTCGGTCGTTCAGTGTCTACTCTCAGAGTACCGTCGTCAAGACCTTGTCTAGTTCTCTCTCCGACGGGTTAGCTCATATATGCGACCCTGCTTGCTTGGCATCTTCCTTCGGCTTGTAGAAGCGAAACCGTCACTCGCGCATCGAGATAGTTCCTCTGTGCCGCTCATTGAGCCATCGTGCCTGGATGTGGTTGCTGCTGCCATGGTAGTTTTTATCTCCTCCTGTTTATTCCGCGAACGTAGACAAAACACGCACACGGCAAGACACAACACGGCAAGACACAACACGGCAAGAGACGACACTCGCCCACGACAGACCAGGTGAGATATTATACAGCTTCTTCTTAAGTTGGCCATTCCAAATCCGGGTTGCAACGCTGTGCTTGTGGGCGGAAAACGGGTCCTGCTGGTACGTACCAAACGAAGAATACCGGACGATCTCCCCACGGCTATTTCCCACGGGAACGACGTGGCCGTTGTGTCCCAGATCCTGAACTGGCTAACTCCACATTTGGTGTCACGTGTCGAGCCTGGTTCTGTACGGTGCCTGCTCTGCTGGTATGCTGACCGTCCCCCCTGTCGGGGTAGATTTTTTCTGTCTCCTCTTCTGTCTTATCGAAAGAAACTCCGCGGTGATTTCTGGGTTTGCAGGAAACGCCAGAGATGGAGGGTTGCTATCCAGATGTCCGTGTTGGCTGAAGGCGAAGGCCACGCCGAAGGCAGCACGGCTAAGCTGATCAGCAGACAGCAATGACGACACTCGAGGCTATGCGAGAGAAAGCGAAGTGAAGGTGACAGTAGTTCGCCAATCTGAGACGCCGAAGTACCCATCGAGTTCGCTAGCAAGAATTTCAACCCCACGCAGTCGCGCTGGGACGCAAGAGAACGGGAGTGGTTCGCGGTCAGGTGTCAATTCAACGTCATAGACAACAACCTACGGTACCTCACCAGCACGGACAGGGGCAAGGCCTTCAGATGGGCGCTCGCACTAAGCGGCTACGGGATTAAGCGACGGAGTGATGGAGTCTCCCGCTGGCTGCTGGGGTCGTTGGTAGACTTTGACGTGGCTCAGGTGGTATTGAATGGTAATATAGGTGCCTGAGTCTGGTTGCTCAAATTATAGGTAGTCTATTGTTTTAGTCGACGGCTCGTCAGTTTCGCAAGGCGAGTCCTGTAGTAGGAGAAGCCCGAATGCGACGTTGTTGGCGTCTAGTGGCAAGCGGAGCGGTTTTTTTGATTGCGGTTTAGTAGCCTTGAGATGCTTTTTTACTTTTTGTTGAAGCAGCATGTGTTACCGTACACACAGCCGTGTGTGTCGTAACCACGCCCCCCCCCCCCCC
>NW_011645849.1:0-1764 GCF_000223845.1 Gregarina niphandrodes | reverse complement strand
CCGACCCCCCCCCCCACCCCCCACCACACACACACACACACGCCCCCAGCAGGCGATGGCCGAGGTGGTCCCTCACACAAGCCTATTTTGGTGCTCTGTTGGTGTGCTGGGGGTGCCCCTGACCTGTCTCATCGCAAAGAAGTCTTCAGGGCCCGTCTTGAATGCTTGTGTGACCGACCGCAAGTCAGATGGACCGCAAGTAGTCGTCTCAAAGCTCGAGCCGACTGCTTGCGGTCGAACCTATTTAATATTTAAGTGTCCCGTGGTCGGTTGGATCAAGCTTGCGGTATTCTCTATCGTTACTGGAACTGTAAAAAAAAAATCAAAATTTAAGCCAGCAATTGGACCGAGTGGGAGACGGCGTCTCCCTTCCCAAATTCGAGTTCGCGAGAGTGGTGGTGCTTTAATTGTGGTGATTGACTTGTTGTCTGTTGTTAACAGTTCATCAGTAGTTCGTTCGATCTCTGGTCCTCCATTCGGCTCAGCCACGATTCCTGCCTGTGATTGGTTAAGCGCGTGGCGCTAGTACTTGTGCTTATGTTACCGCTGGCAATGTTCCGACGTTGCCGGCGGCCGGCTGTGCATTTATAACGGCTTACTCGGTCGCGTTTGTTACTCAGCCTTCACCGCCAAGGGGCTGAATAGTAGAGCTTTAAGATTCATGGTCCTCCACTTCGGCTCAGCCACGATTTTTGCCTGTGGTTGGTTAAGCGCGCGGCTATGGTACTTAGTACCTGTGCCCATGTTACAGTGAAGGCCGGTCTTAGACAGTGCTACAGCCCGCTGGCAATGTTACGACCCACTCTGCTGGTGGTGCGGAGTCAGTTTGGGGTTCGGGTACAGTCCAGTTCAGCCTTCATCTCAGTCTTCGTGCGTTACGTTCTGGTGCGTGTTGGCCCGGAGGTGTCACCGACGAAGCTCTGATCGACGAAGCTCTGACCGACGAAGCTCTCATTGATTCAGAATAACACCCCCCTTCGTTTCAACCAATATGGATACGGAAAGCGTCCTTTTTGGGAAGTCTTCTGGCCTTTTTGGGAGGCCTTTTTTTGGGAAGAATTTTGGGCGTGGGTTTTGTACGGGTTGCCCTCAAGGCATCTGCCGCGAGTTTGTTAATGCGTGAAGCCATTTTGACGTCTGGCCTCACGTTCCAACAGTCGAAAGAGCACCACTTCACGTCGTAGACATCTTCCTTGTAGCTAGCGAAGCCGTTGGCCACCTTGGCCAGGGGCGTTTCCAAGTCGGTGAGTGTGACGTTGTGAGTTACTCGACCCCTTTTGGTCGTCACTGGACATGTGACGCTGGCTAGGTCGCAGTGGCATCCGGTGGATTCGCCAAGATGTTGCCACAACATTTCGGTGCCTCGGCATCCTGCGTAGGGTGTGAGTGCCCTGAAGACTTGTTCGGCCTGCTCATTCCACGATGCTGTCGGAGGATGCTTCAAGGTGCCACTCAGCCAAGCGCTTATTGTCCTATTCAACGCCGCGTCGTTCAACAACCCGCCCGTCATGTTGCTCGAGAATGGGCTTTGAGGAAAGTGGGTGAGCAATCGCGCGCCGAGAAAGCTCTTCGTTTCTTCCGGCGTGTCGCAAACCACAGCGCACCGTTCGCTGGTGAATTCGTGGGCGATATCCCAGGCCACGGGCTGCCGAAGGCGATCGGCCAGGGGCGGCTGCCGTCACCGTTACAGTTGCTGCCGCAGTATAGGAAGCCACTGCCGCAGGTCTCCTCCGGCATGAGGCCCTCCACCCCCCGGTTGTCGGT
>NW_011645848.1:7700-14267 GCF_000223845.1 Gregarina niphandrodes | reverse complement strand
TGGTCATAACGAAGACCGTCTGTTTCAACGGGGAGGAGAGGGCGCGCGACTGACTGAAGGCTGGTCCATGACGACAATGCTAGGATAGCTTGAAGGATGATGATGGGCGAGAGAACTGAAGATTGAAGGCGGGTGGAGTTGAACCCGAAAAAAGATGAAAACTCATTTGGCGTTATCTTTGCTGCGGGGCCGTTGGGTCGCCAGGGAGAGGCTTCCTCAGGCGCGTGGCTGAGTAGTTACACAATTTGATAAATAGAAGTGGCGTATTTCCTCCCTTGTTGGTGCTGAGTCCGGTGTTGAGCGCACACTGGTGGGTGGCTTGCCACCTTTACGTGGCAACTATGAGCCTCTCAACCAAGAGTCGCGGAACAGGGGGTGCCCGCAACGGTTTCAACTCACCACCCGTTCGACACGTATTTTTTTCCTGGAGGACTCTGCCGCCTCGGTTGCACTGACTAAAAAAGAATGTGCGCAGGGGGCGAGGGGGGATTGTGTGCGCCACACCGAAGTGTGCGCCGCACCGAGGAGAGAGTGTGTGCGCCGCACCGGGGAGGGAGTGTCTCCGGTTAGGTCAAGTTAGTGGAGACGGGGACGTCGTTGGCAGACGTGTTCGCATTCGGTGATTTGTGTGTCATTTGCGTAGGATGCGAGGCGGCGTCCGAGTTGTAGAGGTGTAGTTTTGATGTCAAGTATTTTCAAGGTTGTTTTGGCTTGGTCGTACAGCACGGATCCGTCAGGTTTCTCGTGGTGGGTAACATTGCAGTTTAAGTGTGCGACATCGCAGTAACAGTTTTGGAATTGTTGGAAGTATGGGAGGTCACAAGTCTCGCATGAGCCGGAGCACCGTGGGTCACGTGGGAATACTTCGTCAATAGTTTCTGGTCGTCGATCACGAATGAGTCGGCGCCGGGCCTTGGAGCGTAAGTAAGGCGGCTCGGAGCCGATTAGGTGGACGGGGTCATCGGGTTCGCTGTTGAAGCTTTCCTGGAGGAGTCTGAACAAGAGACGGGCGCGCGTCCAATCGGAGCTGTCACAACTGACGGTGCAGCGTTCTGGATCAAATCGTTTCTGGACGGCACGAAACACACTGAGGAAATCGTACTTGTAAGGCACACCAAAACCATAACAAACTGACTCACTAACACCCGGTATGTAACCACGACATGCTCCTGATGACTCGTCCAGGTACCGCTCACATGTCAGCTTACCTCCCGCCGGACATAACGGGCCTGCTGCAACCGACTCACCCACGTGCCACTCCAGCACCGCCTCCCTCGTACGTCTCGCTACCGGTGCACAGCACTCACGCAACCAATCCAACTCCGCTGTCGACAACTCCGCTGTCGACAACTCCTTCGCATGCCACGTAGACTCTGCCTTCAACGGCTGTCTCCACACCGCGTTACCCACGCACTCAGGCGCACCCCCCCAGAACCTCGCACAATCCACCGCCATCTCCGACATCTCCGACCTCTCCGACCTCTCCGACCTCTCCGACCTCTCCGCCATCTCCAACCCCCCCGCCATCTCGAACCCTCCCGCCAGCATGTACACCAACATACCGCCGAGCCCCAAGTGCACGGCTATCAGACCCACGCACCAGCGCGGCGTTCGTCGGACGATTCGCAACCAACGACGAAACCTACGCCGTGAAAGACAGGGACGCCGCCCGAGCAAATCAGCACCCTCGTCGCGCCACCCCGGACCAACCCAGCATCGGACCAGGTCCGAACCTGACCTGGACCGGACTAAGTCCGGCGGGGTTAAGCTGGGCCGGACTGGGCTGCAATAAGTGGTCTCGTTGTACCCCACAGGGGTGGCACGCGCAGCGCGCTCGTCCCAGACGGCGGCAGTGTGGCGCGCACGCACCAGCGTCTCGAGCCAGTCGGGCTCCACGAGCGGTAGTAGCTTTTCGAACTCGGATTGTAAGAGTGGTCTGCAAAAGTGTTCTTTGACGGCGCGGGGCTCCCTGCAGGTGCGCCACCAAGCCTGTTCCCAGCCGGAAGCAGGTTCGGGTGTGCCGAAGATTTCGCGGCGCAGTTCCGTTGCCACAGGCGCGTGTTCGAGTCCAAGTGCTGCAAGTCGTTTTTCGAGTGTGCGCCGCAACTCGCCTTCCACACCGTGTGCGCGGCCTCCCAACGCCGGGTATATCATCATCCGCGTGCAGGTCTGGAACCAGTCGAACTCGCCGCCACACTTGTGCACCACACTCGTGCCCGTCGGCATCAGCACCGCTGCGAACGCCACCTCCCCGCGGCCGATACCCGCCTCTGCCTCGCCATGTCCTGTCACAAAGGCCACCATGCGTGGCACACAGTCTTCCACTACAGGCCGACGCCCCTCCGCGTCCACCAATACCGCCAACAGCCCAACCCGCTTCCGTCCGCCCTGTGACCTGCAACCGAATGTCTTCATTCCAGGGAAAAAAACAACGTACCAGACTCTTTCTAACGCCTGGATCCGCAATGCCTAACCGTGGTTGGGAAGTCGAGTACGTAGGGATTCGAGATTGTCGGGAGTGTGAGCGCGTAGGCCGCTGCGTGTAACGCTTCAGTGAGCTGCGATGCCGTGGCAGTGATGCAGGCAGACGAGGGACGCGGGTAACGGGATCGATCAGGTGGAAGCCGGACCGCCGACGACTGTAGTTCTAGCAGACTGTTGAGCCGTTGGGGTGTGCGACCACGACTTCTTGGTCGCCATCAGTAGAGTTATTTTTGTGTGGCCTGGACCCTCTACACCCCGTTCAGCTTTCGGGTCGCAATCAGCTCGCCACCGAAAGAATGGCATAGGCGGCCAGATATATCTTGTCAACTACGAAGTGCAAAAATTGACTACACGTCTCGTCAGCGCCGACTAAGAAGTGTGTAAACAGGCGTTGGTGAAACAACTGGCCCGTCGCAGCCTGCTGTTAGGTCCTAGCCCCCGCACCTCGATAACCCTTCTTTTGTGATTATTCTCCAGACCCACTGACACACACGACGGCTACTAACCCTGTTGACAACGCACTGGTGGACGACCTAGGTAGTGTTAGCACCCCAGAAGCCCATTCCGAAGCGGCCGTCGGAGCCATCTTTCCAGCGAGCTTGTACATGGAAGAGGTGACTGCCGACATCCTAGCGCGCGGACACTTCTCGTCATGCCACGACATGGACTACCGCATGACGAAGCAGCTCGAATGACTTGCGAGGTTGTGTATATGCTGGGGCGAGGAGTTCCCGTTCTGCAAGCGCTGGGCGTGCCGCGCCGTGTTGCGATGCCTCCCTACCAACACCAGGTACGACGCGGAAAGGTTGATGTACGACTGGAGCTGATTCAAGCCCTGTACACCCTCAAGCCTCTAACCGCGCGTAGAGACGCAGAGCCCGCACCAGTCATGACAGCATAAACAGCTGACGCCTACCCACTGCAAGACGCGGGCAGCGGTTGCCGTGAGGCAAGCGGAGCCCCGAAGAGAAGGAGATTCGACAACCGACCATGCGGCCAACTTGATCATTGGAAAGGCGAGTGCCCGAAGCGACAGTTCTTCTGCGCAAATTGCGGCAGGAAGGGCCATACCGAAAACGTGTGTACCGTAAAGAAGTTTGAGCGCCAAGGACGAGTGGAAATAGGGAAAAGCGGCATCAAGCCCCAGCCTGGAAATGTGGAGGCGTTGAGTACAGTCGCTTCGCCAAAAGACTACAAGCGGTTGAGGTCGCTGTTGGGTTCACTCTGGTTCCACCGAAGGTTCGTGCCGCGGTACTCCGAGAAGGTGAAGCCCTTACAGGAGCTCATGAACAGCCGAAAGACCCAAAGCTTCGCGTGGCGCGACTCCCACGAAGTAGCAATGCGACAGGTAATCGAGGACCTCGTCAATGCTGACTACTACCCCATGGAGCGAGACCCCTCTTCTGACCATGGGTAGCATGGTCGAGTACGGTAGCAAGACACTCACCCAAGCTCAAGGTAATTAGGACGTTGGGAGAAAGAGGGTTGTGGGCGGTCAAGTACTTTGTGACCAAATGGCCTTGCATCCGCCTAAGACCCACGCTGGTCCTTGCCGACCACCGGAATCTCACTTTCCCAGTGAAGGCTGACACAGGCAAGGTAGGTCGATGGGCTCTGTTCCTCCAGCAATACGACTTAAAGTTCGGTTACGTCCCAGGAGATGACAACTACGTCGCCGATGCCCTGTCTAGGCTCCAGGACGACGAGGACCATGATCGGGACCTCGGTGCTATGCACATCGGTAATCGACCGTTTGCGGTCCACTTCGCCGAGGTCAGCGAACCTATTCCAGCGATCGTCACGTGACGAGTTCCTTGTGAAGGACGACGACATCCCTGTGGATGAGTTGCAAAACCTCCTCAAAAGAGAAGACGACCTAAGAGCGAACACCGTAAGACCAAAGAGTTGACGTCCCGACTTGACTTAGGTCTCCGCTGACTGCTTGGTACCATATGGGAGAGTGCGGTGGACATCAAGGCGTCACTAAGACCCACAGGAACATGTCCGAACTGTTGTGGTGGCCACGGTCCAAGGAGTTCGTACAGCACTTCGTCCAAGAGTGCGCCATCTGTGCCCGCAATCTTCCCGTGCGCAACCTGCCGCGGACACACGAAGGCACGTTGGAGCAACCGTTCTTCATGAGTAGAGTAAGCATGGATTATGTGGGCCCTAGAGCATTCCAAGGGCAGGAATACTACATCATTGTGTGCATCGTAGCTCGAGTAACGTTGGTGAAGACGGCTGCGGTAACGCGCAACCTGTTTGCAGAAAGTGCAGTAGCAGCGTTGGGGGTACCCTTCGAAGTATACACGGACGGCGGAACGGAGTTCAAAGGTGACTTCCACGACCACGTGACTTCCGTGCTGAAGGTCAAGCACATCAACGCCGCACCATACCTACCTCGACAGAATGGACTAAACGAATCGATTCACCGCACCCTCGAGGCCCACGCTACCCGGGGGGTCAGAAGAGGGATCTCGCTCCATGGGAGAAAGGTTCAGCATGACAAACTTACTCGACGCAACGAGCGCCATAAAACATGCCCTGGTGCTCGCCCAGCCACCGACAGCGAAGGCGAAGACTTCGAGCCGGGAGATGTTGTAGTCGTAAGTACCATGATCGAGGCCGATACCATAATCCGTGGTAAGGTCAGAATGGAGAGATACCAAGCCAGCTACCCTACGTAGTCACCGAGATTTAAGGCAATCGAATGCGATTGCGTCCATACGGCAGACTAGTGTGGCGTGACAAGGTGCAGTGCAGGCTGATACCACCGTGAGGCCCGAAACTGGAGTTCTGCGCGCCTTGTTCATGCAGCGTTAGGGGCTAGTCAAGGAATGCGGATGTGAAGCTGCTGGGTGCACCTGCCCCGAAAGGGTGAGGGGCCACAGCCACAGCGGACACTTAGGTCACCCAAGCTCAGCCCGCGCAGAGACCACCACCAAGGTCGAGCAGAGAACCGGACCGCATAAGCTGGGAGAGCTGTTGAGCCGTCATGCTGCCAGGTCTTGGTTTCCGATCGCCCTTTTTTGAGGTTCGCTTCCAAACACATGATGGCTACCAACCCTGTTGCGACCTTAATTAAAGTGTTTGCTTACACCATAAATCGTGCTTTTATCCAGGTCAGGCCTGGTCGTAGTGTCAGTTGTGTCGGATGCTGTTGGGTTTGGTGTGATTATTAATCGGCCAATGAAGTCCGCCGGGCCAATGAAATCCTTCATCACGGTGGGTGCTGGCAGCACGGGACTGGTTGCAGCCTTGGTGAACCCTGACGGGACCCTTCCAAGCGTTGAAGGGTGTCGTCCTCAGATGATCGGGTTATGTTCCCCGAGTCAACCCGCACAGGTTGCTCTGGCAATAGTGGTGGTGCCGAAGAAGCTGCCCCTGAAGGCGTCTTCAGTCGATACCTTTGACTGGTTACAAGACGCGAACGGAATCAGGTTTCTGGCGTCTTCCGACGACTCATGGCGTGTGGAGGCAGCCGCCTGGAAATCGGTGAAGGACTTCGTGGAGGCCCTGGTCTTGAACGTGTACACCGACGACCCGGAAGCGGCCAGAGAAGACCTGACTGACGCCCTGGGACTGCAGATGTTTGGCACACCCGGGTCCGGCTTGCCGCCGGTTCACGCAGCGGATACGCGCACCGAGCTAGTCTTCTCTACTGCGCTCACCAAGGGTGATGGTGCCGCGTTGGCGAAGCAAATGCCGCCCGAGTGGTGGCCCCTTTTCGGCAAATTCGAGGCGGTCGGGACCGAGACGGTCGGGACCGAGACGGTCGGAGTCGCTCGAGGGGTCAATTACGGAGACATTGAACGCGGGCTGCGCGACCTTACGAGACCTGAGCGGTGGGAGCAAGCAGGCTGGCGAACGTGCATCAGTCCGACCTGGTGGGTTGCCAACTATAACAACGGGGGCCTGGTGACGGTATGTGCGGTGGTCTCCGCGGCCGTTACCACTTGTTGGGTTATTGTGCGCATACTCGATCCGTTCGGGGACAGGCCGCAGGCGGAGACGCGTGGGGCCGAGGCTACGACCGCGATGACTGTAAAGGCGGCCCCGGCTATGACCCCCGAGGCCGCGACG
>NW_011645848.1:3336-7680 GCF_000223845.1 Gregarina niphandrodes | reverse complement strand
GACGACCGAGCCGGAGGCCGCGACGACCGAGCCGTCGATTTGGGCGTCGGCTGTCAGTCGCTTCTGGGAGCGAGTTGACGCCAGGGCGATGTCTCTAGAGGACTTGAAAACGGTGACGAACACCACAACAAACTGCGCCCTTAGGGAACCGATAGATATCGACCCTGACTGGTATCAAGTCAGGGCCTCAAAGTGGTGTCGAGACGGCAAAGGCCATTACACATGCACGCGAAAAAAACAAAACGGGAAGCAGCAGGCCTGTTTCGCTTTCGGTCAGCCCTACGGCTTCGACTCGTCGGCCGTCGTTCAAGGCATACACGACCACTGGAACCCCTCTAGCTGCACGGCCACCTGCCACCACCTCACCACCACCGCCAAACTCTGGCAGCGAGCGGTTTTACGAGAGTTCCGCAACGTCACCGCGACTGACTTGGACGTTCGCACACTGCCGGCCGCGGCTGATGAGGTGATGACCTACTACCCCATCCACCGGGAGTGCTCCGTGGACTGCGAAGGGTGTCTCAAAGACAATTTTGACCAAGTCCTAGAGTGCTTCTGCGACTACGTCGACATCCTTTGCAAAGAGAAGGAGGGTTGGCGGATACCCGTAACCAGTTCGGCCACTGGCTTTAACATGACCGTCCGCCAGCTCCTGGCACAGATGCGAGGCCCCCACAGGCCGAAAAGCTCCTCAGAACCAGCCCGGACCCACTTCTGTAGAGTTGAATGCCGAAGAGCACTGCAGTAACTTTAGCACACGCGTGTGTATCAAACACAAGGACACAATTCCAACCTGATGTTCTGCATACGGCGCGCAACGTTGCGACCAAAGCTGTTTTTTTGTGGCGAATAACAGTTGCTTAATCAATGAAGTCAATAGCTGCGTTGGAGTCATGGAGCATGGATGGGGCGGGGTTGATTGCGGCCCTACTGAGCCCTGACGGGACGCTCCCAAGTGTAGAAGGGTGTATTGCTCGGATGATCGGGATACGTTGCCCAAGTCAGGCAGTGGTTGTTCAGGCTGTGGCGATGGTCCCGAAGACAGAGACGCCGTCCTCCTTTGATTGGTTGCACGACGCCAATGGACTCCGGTTTTTGGGCTCGCTCGGATCTCGGCCAGTGGAGACTGCTGCCTGGTCGTCGGTGAGGAAGTTCGTGGAGGCTGTGGTCACGAGTGCGGAGAAGACCATATACAACGACGACCCAGAGGCGACTAAACGTAAGTTGATTGATGCTCTGGGGGTGCAGCTGTTTGGCAAACCTGGGTCGAAATTGCCGGTCGCGGACCCCGTGGATACGAGGACAGAGCTGGTGTTCTCGAGAGTCCTGACAAAGAGAGAGGCTGCTAAGGTTGCCAAACAAATGCCAGTCAAGTGGAGGCCTGCAATCTGGGCTTCAGCCAAATCGTACGACGAGGACAGGGTCGACGTCGAAGATGGGAGAGTGTACGAGTTGACTACCAGACGCAGAGGTCACCGTCGCAAATTCGTTGCGAAGGCTTCCTTGGCTGCTACGGTGGGCGGCGGCATCGCGGTCTACACCTTCTGGAAGTTGGCCACCTGGTTGCTCCTCAAGCAGGACCCCCCTATGAATGCAATCACGGGGACGGAGATGATGAGGGCGGGGAGACCGGTCCGCCGGTTTTGGGAGTTAGTGAACCAAACGGCGATGTCGGAGGCAGACCTGCAGTCGGTGGTGCGACCGGACCCGGAGGCCTGCAACGTACAAGGAACCAAACATTTCGATTTGGGGGGTGCCGGTAACGTTATTTGTGAGAGACCGGACGGCGAGCGAGGGTGTTTCGGCTTCGGGCCCCCCTACGGCTTTGACCTCATGGCTGTGCGCCAAGGCATTAACGATTACTGGAATCCGAAAGAATGTGGCATGACGTGCTACGATCCGGTCACGGCTGCCAAGGTGGTGGAACGCGCACTGGTGGAACGACTCGGTGCAGGTCTGCCAGGTCCGAACCTGAACATTACCGCATTGAACACGCAGTTGAACACGCAGTTGAACACGGAGGCTCTTATTGGCCTGAGGTCCGAGATACTCGGAGCGTACCCCCTGGACCCCGAGTGTTCAGTGGGCTGCGAGGGGTGTCTCGGAGACAGCTCTGAGGACGCCGTCAATCAACTACTCAAGTGCTATTGCGACTATGTCGGCGTCCGCTGCGATGGCGTCGGCAACGGAGACCTAAACACGCCCTTGGTCAGCTCAAATGCTGGCTTCGATACGACCGTCGGTGAGCTTCTGTCACAACTGCGCGGCCCTATAGAGTCGAAAAGAGTCGACTCCTGCGTGGTCGAATGCCGTCGAGCACAACAATAATTTTTAACTCATGCGCGTGTGCAATTGTTCGTACTGTATCCGCTTCGTCGATACGTTGTCTTGCGACATCTAATTATCGTGCTTAGGAAGCGAACTTGGTTCGAGGCAAGCTTCAGATTCGTATCGTGCTTTGTCCGAGGCGATGGTTCGAGGCACAGCGATGTCTTATCCATAGACTTGGGATGTGGGGGATCGATGGGAATTTAAGAGATTTAGTATTCATGTTTTTCGTCTGCGGGGAATCGAACCCAGTCGGTGTGCTATTACTATTCACCTCAAATCCGATGTCTTTGTGAATCATTGTTGACCGGTCGGATACAGAGAGAGTCAACAAAGGGAGGTAGTGTGAGAGGCTGCCTGATTTTCGCCTACTATCCCCGCGGGGCGCATCAGTGCCGCGGTGGCTCAGATTCACAATTGAACGAGTTGCGAGTTGCAGTAGGCGACCAATAGTCCTCACAAAGGGCCCGACTGGCCTGGTCCAATCTCATTGGATCGCCAAGTGCGCACTGCTTGGTCGAGACGTGCTCCGGGAGCTACCCCTTCGTCGCTTCTGAGACATTGAGTAGGCGTCGCTACTTGCTTCGATTTATGTTACACAGAGCGCGACACAACTGCGACTTAGAGCGCGATGTACCCCCCAGATCTGCAGTCAGGCGTCACTTTGTGTGACGCCTGACTGCATCTCTTCCGAATAATTGGACTGTTGGTGTTGGTGAGGAAAAGCGGTAGAAATTGAATGAAGTCCGCACACCCTTCAAACATCTGAGACATAACATTAACTAACGCATTCCTTTCTTTGGAAGGGAGACAAAGAGAGTTTTGAAATGACTAGAAATGAGAAACCATGCCGTTCTGTTTTTGTTATCTCTTCTTGGCTGATGGTGTGTTAAGCGCCGTTACGTTACGCTCCGAGCACTCGAGCGCGGAGTGGACCAAGAGTCAAGAGGAACCGCCCGGGAATGCGCGTGGACTAACATGAGTCGCACGGCGCATTAGTGGGCGTGAAAGCTCGCGGTGGGCGGACATGTAGTCGTACCAGAGCGGGAAGTGAGATCCGCAGGTCGTGCGTCAAGGTTGCCGTCCGTGGCAGCTGGCCGTCAGGACCGGTCAGCTGTTTGAGATGAAATTGGTGTCCTGCCGTTGGCTTTTTATGGGTCAAGAGGCTTTTCACGAACGGGTAGTCCATTCAGCCCGCAGACCCGAATTCACCTCACCTCAGCTAAGACCAAACGTTTCGTTTGGGTGGAATTGACATTAAAAATTTTGGTGAGTGAATTGCTTCGAATGAAGTCAGCGGCGGCACTGGGGTCAAGTAAGGTGGATGGGGCGGGGTTGATTGCAGCTCTTGTCAACCCCGATGGGGCTCTCCCAAGCGTTGAAGGATGTACTGCTCGAATGATCGGGTTATGTTGCCCGAGCCAGCCCGATCTAGTTGTTAAGGCAGTGGCGATGGTCCCGGAGAAGCTGGCTGAGTCACCGTCCTTTGACTGGTTGCACGACGCGAATGGAATCAGGTTTTTGCCGTCGACCGGATCCTGGTCAGTGCAGATAGCGGTTTGGAAATCAGCGCGGAAGTTCGTGGAGGCTCTGGTCACGAGAGGGGGGAAGACCATGTACAACGACGACCCGGAGGCGACTACACGTGAGTTGATTGATGCCCTGGGGGTGCAGCTGTTTGGCACACCTGGGTCGAACTTGCCGGTGGCGGATTCCGTGGAGGCAAGGACTGAGCTGGTATTCTCGAGAGCCCTGACGAATATAGAGGCTGCCAAGGTAGCGAAGGACATGCCCGTCAAGTGGAGGCCTGCAATCCGGGCTTCAGCCAAATCATTCGACGAGATCGACGTCGAAGATGGGAGAACGTACGAGTTAACTAGCAGACGCGGAGGTCACCCTTGCAAGTTCGTTGCGGCGGCTTCCGTGGCTGCTGCGTTGGGCAGCGGCATCGCGGTTTACGCCATCTGGAAGTTAGTCGCGGGGTTGCTCGAGCAGCACCAGCAGCACGCAATTTTT
>NW_011645848.1:0-3181 GCF_000223845.1 Gregarina niphandrodes | reverse complement strand
CGAGACGGTTACGACGGAGAGACCGGTTCGTCGGTTTTGGGAGCTAGTAAACCGAACAACGATGTCGAATATAGACCTGCAGTCGCTGAAGGAGACGGACCCGGATGCCTGCCAAGATGGAGGAGACATGATGACGTATTTTGACGCGTGGTCCTGGCCGATCTACAACCCGTGTCGTAGTACCAAAGGCCTTGCGGATGCCGGGAACGTCTTTTGCATCAGAATGGACGGCGAGCGAGGGTGTTTCGCCTTCGGGCCCCCCTATGGCTTTGACCTTGTGGCTGTGCGTCAAGGCATCAACGATTACTGGACTCCTAAGGAGTGTGGCATTGTGTGCTACGATCCGAAGAAGGCCACCCAGGTCCTGGATCGCGCACTGGTGGAACGACTCGGTGCAGGTCTGTCAGGTCCGAACCTGAACATTACCGCATTGAACACGCAGTTGAACACGGAGGCTCTTGTTGCCCTGAAGCGCGAGGTACTCGGACGGTACCCCCTGGACCCCGAGTGTTCAGTGGGCTGCGAGGGCTGTCTTGGAGACAGCTCTGAGGACGCCGTCAATCAACTACTCAAGTGCTTTTGCGACTACGTCAGCGTCCACTGCGATGGCATTGACAACGAAGGCCTGGACACGCCCATGGCCAGCTCAAATGCTGGTTTCAACACGACCGTCGGTCAGGTTCTGTCACAGCTGCAAGGCCCGAAAGACTCGAAAAGAGTCGACTCCTGTCTGGTCGAATGCCGACGAGCACAACAATAGGTGTTGCGCGCACATGTTCCGAACACACTTTTGTGCGTCTTACTTCCCTACGATCCGTCATAGGCGAGTATCGTCTCTTGTCAGATGCGTGTTGTGTCTACGTGCGCCAGAGTTTTTTTGGAATAAAACAAAACTACCACGGCAGCACCAATCGGCGGCTCAACGAGTGGCAGCGGCGGCTCAACGAGTGGCAGCGGCGGCTCAACGAGTGGCACAGAGGACCCACCCCGACACGAACCATTCCCCCCGTCTGGTGTGTCAGTAGGCGGCTTCCATTTGTTAGTCTCGCCCGCCGAAGCTTTTTGCCAAATACAGAGGGAGTCAGTAACCGTAGCAATGCAAGTCACCAGAACCAACAACGAGGACTCTTCCTACGACGCAGGCAGCACCACGTCAGCAGCGGACCAGTACGACGCAACACCAACTGCAGCGCACACCAGTCTCCGCGCCTTAACCGAAGCAAACTCGTGTGCACACCAGTCTCCTTACTCCGCACACGCGCGTGTGCAGTGCTAGTCTTGTCCTCTCGACCTTCGTGTTGACGAACGAAGCACTCAACTAATTCTCGGTCTTTTAAGACGACGCAAGGCTTGACCTGGGACCGTCCTTGAGGCATTATGGATGTCTCCTTTGTTTGTTGACGACCTCTTGATCGTAGCTACTGGTGGGTCGAGCGAAACTTTTTTTCCTGTGGTCAATGAAATCAGTAGCTGCCGCCGCAACAGCAAAGCCTGAGTGCAATGGGGTGGATTGGCCAGGCCTGATCGGAGCCCTGGTGAACCCCGACGGGTCCCTTACGGGTGTTGGAGGATGCACTCCTTGGTTAATTGGGCTATGTCGCCCGAGTCGTCCCGGCGACGTTGCTCTGGCAGTGGCTATGGTCCCGAAGGCGTTATCTTTGAGCGCGACTTCGCTGGAGGCCTTTGACTGGCTGCACGACGCGAATGGAATCAGGTTTTTGGCGTCGACCGGCTCTTGGCCCGTGGAGGCAGCAGCCTGGCGGACGGTGAAAGGCTTCGCGGAGGCCTTGTTCGCGGCTGAGGAGTGGAGCATGTACAGGGACGACCCAGAGGCGTCGAGACGTGAGTTGATTGACTCACTGGCTGCACAAATGTTCGGCGCGTCCAGCTTGCCGGTCGCAGACATTTCGGCCGCGGACTTAATGGATGCGAGGACGGAGCTGGTCTTCTTGAGAAACTTAGCGATGGACGAAAGTGCCGAGCTTGCGAGTCAGGTACCTGTGGGGTGGAGAGAAATGTTCGCAACTGACAGTGTTGAGAATGGACTGGACCGGAACCCATCTACCCTTGTCAGTCTGGGTGATAACGCCCTGCTTGATGGCGACCTGCTTGATGACGAGCTGAGGTTGGTCGCTCTGGATGTGCGGCCATATAGGGAGGCGCTTCGTCAGTCGTTTGGTGAGGAGCTGGCTGGTGACGAGATGTCTGATGCCGAGATCCGCGAGATGGTGTTCTGCGCTTGGGACACCCTCAGGGCCTCCTTTGAGGGTGGCCTCGGTATTGACGCCGCTGTGCGACGGTTGTCCATGTGGGCCAGGGTCGAAGAAGCCATAAATGCATCTGACCCTTTGAAGACGACGTTATGCGCTTTCGGCATCCACGCTTTTATCTGCGCCTGGTGGGCTGTCAGCCGCCTTGTCCATAACCCCTTTTAAAAACTGTTATGCTCTTGAACGGAACGAGCCTGGAGTCGATCTACCCAACCGACTCCTCGCCCGCCAAGTCTTGCATCCTCGCCCGCCAAGTCTTGCATCCTCGCCCGCCAAGTCTTGCATCCTCGCCCGCCAAGTCTTGCATCCTCGCCCGCCAAGTCTTGCCGTCATGTCGAGTACGTTGGGAGTCGATATCGTGCGTTGAGCGTTATTTACGCGCGACGGTCCAATGAACTGGGACAGTCTCAAAGGTAACCCGGACAACGCAAGCGATCAGGTAGACGCCGGACGAGTGAAATCCTACCTGACAGGGCCGGTGTGTTGGGCCGTCAAAGTGTGCGATTCGTCGGTCGCCTTTGGCGGTTACTTTTGACGGCATAAAAGTAGCCTCTTCTAGTACACAGCCACGATGCCAAGACGTGAACCCGCAACGATGCCAAGACGTGAACCCGCAACGTACACTCTCCAGATCATTGTGGGACTCACTGCAAAATGCCTTGTACAATTTCGCTGCCGTTGCACGTATCTGGCGTAAGGCTAGTCTCCGGGAGCGGGCCCGAAAACACAACAGCGACCAGAACAAAGGTCCACAGGAACAGCGGTCGAGTTTTTTCCCCGTCAAGTAGCGTGCGTGGGGACGGGGTTGATTGCAGCTCTAGCGAGCCCCGACGGGACCCGTCCCGTCGATGTCAGCCTAAATGCGCTGGAGGGGGTTAGGCGCTGGAGGGTAGGCGCTGGAGGGGGTTAGG
>NW_011645847.1:16892-18296 GCF_000223845.1 Gregarina niphandrodes | reverse complement strand
CTCCGGACGCGCAGCAAACGCGAGGTCCGGGCTTTACGCGATCTCGCCGATTGGGCGCAGTACGCCTGGGCCGAGTGCAGCGGCGAGGTGCACCAACTGCCAGCCGAGATGCCAGACCATGACGACCTCGACATCCCCGGCGCGGAACTGTTAGAGAGGGTCTGGCCCTCACTTGTAGCCGCACAGAGCAGCCCACACACCACCAAAAAGCTGGAAACTAGGGAGAGCATTTTGAGTGTTTTCCACGCCAACCTCCATCGGCTCTGAGCTACCAAGCTTTTTTCCTTGCAACTAACTGCCTGGTGAGGACTTCTTGGTTGTCGTCATCGTCGAAGTCACTGTCGTTCATGCCCTCTAGCGCAGCCAACAGGTCCTTGTCGTCGATGTTGCCAAGAGCCAAGTCCAATATATCTTGCTCTGAGGAGTTGCTGCTATAGTTTGCAGCACCCGTATCTTCACTATCCGCATCTTCGCCTCGGCTGTGATCACCGCCGATGTCTTCAACGCCGATGTCTTCACCTGCGACAACCATGTTCTGTCCGACAACCTTATTCTGTATAGCAAGTTGAGCTACGTAGAATTGTCGAAGATTGGTGAGAGTGTCATCTTCTTCTTGTTTGTGCTGATCCAGTTTTCTTACGTACGAACACCGGTCTTGCTCCCCACGAGGAATTACTAGGTTGTATCACACTCATGCTCAACATGTCGTCTATCTGCTTATCTAGTTCCTCTCGTAACTCTGGTCTTAACGGCTTCAACGTATGCTTCACCGGCTTCCCGTCTGCTTCGAACTCCACACAATGCCGCCTGTCCTTGGCCGCAACCAACACCTCGAGTGTTTTTGTAACAAAGCCTCTCCCTGACAACACCTTCCGGATGAGACGTCATATCCGTTGCTTCGCAACCGCCAACAAGTCTTGGTCTGACTTCTCCTCCTCCACCAGTGATGCCGCGTTGACCTGGTAACAGCTCTCCACATGGAACTGGCACTTACATGCATCGAAGATACCCAGTGCAATCATGTCTGGTACGCCCAATATCAGCTCATCGTCCTTGAGTTCCACGCCGGAATACAGCACAGTCTCCATCCGGCGGTCTTTTGTAGCCAATGACGCCTTGAACAACGCCACCTGTTTCCTGGTAAACAAGCCCTCTCTGATGGCACCGGCGCCAGCCTCTTCTAAGCCTGACTGACGTGCGAGGTCCATACTCACGATAGACGTAGTTGCACCCGTATCTAAAAGTGCTTCTACCACTACCTCGTTCAACATTACTCCCTTAGTGACTCTCGCAGCTCCTAACGTGCCTGCAAACTTGGCGACCTGGGTAGTTTCTTCCAGCTCTCCGTCTTCCATGAGCGCGTCGGGCCGAGCACTCGTTTTCTTCTTATCTCGGCGCTCCTTC
>NW_011645847.1:15909-16409 GCF_000223845.1 Gregarina niphandrodes | reverse complement strand
CGATCTCGCCGATTGGGCGCAGTACGCCTGGGCCGAGTGCAGCGGCGAGGTGCACCAACTGCCGGCCGAGATGCCAGACCACGACGACCTCGACATCCCCGGCGTGGAACTGTTGGAGAGGGTCTGGCCCTCACTTGTGGCTGCACAGAGCAGCCCACACACCGCCAAAAAGCTGGGAACTAGGGAGAGCATTTTGGGTGTCTTCCACGCCAACCTCCATCGGCTCTGATGCTTTTTTTTCCTGCTGTAACTAGCTGCCTGTCTCGCCCATCGCGCCAATTACCGTGGTCGCTTGTAGTTTTCTTACCGATGTGACTTTAGCTGGGATGGCTGTAAACCATGTTGATATTCCGTGCATAGTCTGATCCGCCCCTGCCCTTGCTCGGGATCTGTTAGTGAAGCCCAGGCCACTTGATCATCCTGCGATTCCGGTCAATCGTTGGGTTGAAGGAGAGGAGCGGTGACGACCTGTTCTGTTGTGGGCCGTTCTGCCGCAAGCC
>NW_011645847.1:14974-15889 GCF_000223845.1 Gregarina niphandrodes | reverse complement strand
CGATTGGGCGCAGTACGCCTGGGCCGAGTGCAGCGGCGAGGTGCACCAACTGCCGGCCGAGATGCCAGACCACGACGACCTCGACATCCCCGGCGTGGAACTGTTGGAGAGGGTCTGGCCCTCACTTGTGGCTGCACAGAGCAGCCCACACACCGCCAAAAAGCTGGGAACTAGGGAGAGCATTTTGGGTGTCTTCCACGCCAACCTCCATCGGCTCTGATGCTTTTTTTCCTGCTGTAACTAGCTGCCTGTCTCGCCCATCGCGCCAATTACCGTGGTCGCTTGTAGTTTTCTTACCGATGTGACTTTAGCTGGGATGGCTGTAAACCATGTTGATATTCCGTGCATAGTCTGATCCGCCCCTGCCCTTGCTCCATGTGGACAAACACTCGACATCTGACACGGATGACGATACTCCTGGCACTCCTGCTGAATCGGATAGCCCGAACCCGAGGTGACCCCGAGTACGTGGACGTCATACAAGAAATCAGAAAGCGACAGCGGACACCTACCCGGGCGCAAAACACACGGATTGCGTATCGAGAAGTTCGTGGACCTGCACCAACTATTGTCCGGGAAGGGGGCATCATGTAGACTCTGATTCCACACACATTTGAAAGGCGCTTTTTACTCACCCATCAACGGCTCGGGATCTGTTAGTGAAGCCCAGGCCACTTGATCATCCTGCGATTCCGGTCAATCGTTGGGTTGAAGGAGAGGAGCGGTGACGGCCTGTTCTGTTGTGGGCCGTTCTGCCGCAAGCCACGTCCATCTTATGAAGCCGACGGCTGTGTTGGCCCAATTACCTCAGACAAACATATCGGAGTGCTGCAAAGGAGATGGAACGCAAATTTGTAGGACCCGAGCGGTAAGGCGAGGCTGCCTGGTGTGGCAATACGGCCAGAATGCTACCTA
>NW_011645847.1:13779-14954 GCF_000223845.1 Gregarina niphandrodes | reverse complement strand
TGCACCAACTATTGTCCGGGAAGGGGGCATCATGTAGACTCTGATTCCACACACATTTGAAAGGCGCTTTTTACTCACCCATCAACGGCTCGGGATCTGTTAGTGAAGCCCAGGCCACTTGATCATCCTGCGATTCCGGTCAATCGTTGGGTTGAAGGAGAGGAGCGGTGACGACCTGTTCTGTTGTGGGCCGTTCTGCCGCAAGCCACGTCCATCTTATGAAGCCGACGGCTGTGTTGGCCCAATTACCTCAGACAAACATATCGGAGTGCTGCAAAGGAGATGGAACGCAAATTTGTAGGACCCGAGCGGTAAGGCGAGGCTGCCTGGTGTGGCAATACGGCCAGAATGCTACCTACCAATGCCGTGTACGTTTCGGTTGAAGGTGAAGGCTTCGCGTGGGTGGATAGGTTAAGCTGATCAGACGGCAGCGAAGAAGACCCTCGAGGCTAGGTGGCAGGCAGCGAAGTGGAGATGACAGCTGCCCAAGGGGTTGTGGTCATGTGAATCGAGCGGGGGCAGTTCGCCGGTCTGTTTGTACATATACGGGTTTACGATGGCAGACGACTAACCCATGGTTGATGAGAGCACGTGTTGATGGCATGAGTGGCCGGCCTCAGACCCGCAGGAGAGAGAATCGTGGCCGCTGATGGGCCGGTGACTGAAGATGACACCCGAGTGGCAGATAGTGACCAGATGAACGGAGCGGTAGCAGGAGACGTAAGCACACGGTGATGACACCGCAGTGGACTGCGGCTAGTTGAAGGACGAGGTGCCGTCGGGGTGCTGAGCGGGTAGAACGCTTCCGGAGGAGATGATGACAGTCACGCTCAAAGGTCGGTCACCGCGAAGCGTAGCCGGCGCTTCTTATTGGTAGAGACCACATCTTGTCGTGTGCCCCGCGAACGCACAAGTTCTCATGATCCCCACCCATGTTCGTCAACAACCGCGACAATTTGAAAAAAAGTCAGCACTCCCATAGTTACCGCCAGGACAACTCACCTCCCACTTTCCAGACCCAGTCGCTGCAGTTTTCCCCCGAGCGCGGAGTTTTTGACAGTCAAAAAATAATTCTAATCCCTTCGCTCTTTGCACCACGGATAAACATGTCGCCGAAAGCGTGGAGGAGTCAAGGACCGCCCCGGAAGCAGAAGGCTTCGCCTTCGCCACCCGAG
>NW_011645847.1:6954-13759 GCF_000223845.1 Gregarina niphandrodes | reverse complement strand
ATGGCCAAGGGCACAGTAACGACCCTGATAGGCGGACTCGCGAGGGCGACAGTCCGCGTCGAAGGACACTGCGAGCCCGGCCTGAGCGCCTTTGCGCGCGACGTGCTCCGGACGCGCGGCAAACGCGAGGTCCGGGCTTTAGGCGATCTCGCCGATTGGGCGCAGTACGCCTGGGCCGAGTGCAGCGGCGAGGTGCACCAACTGCCGGCCGAGATGCCGGACCACGACGACCTCGACATCCCCGGCGTGGAACTGTTGGAGAGGGTCTGGCCCTCACTTGTAGCTGCACAGAGCAGCCCACACACCGCCAAAAAGCTGGGAACTAGGGAGAGCATTTTGGGTGTTTTCAACGCCAACCTCCATCGGCTCTGAGCTACCAAGCTTTTTTTCCTAACAGCCTCGCCCAGCGCGCCAATTTCCGTGACCGTTTGTATGTTAGCGGCTGTGAAACCTTAAGCAAGGACCCCCTTGCCATCTGATCAGCCGACACGTAACCTACCGGAGATCGATCGATCCCTCTCGTGCTCTCCTGCACTCTCGTGCTCTCCTGCACTCTCGTGCTCTCCTGCACTCTTGTGCTCCTCCGTCCACACTCTCATATTTCATGTTTAATAAAATTAAAAAAAAATTCTTGATTGTTGTTAAGAGCTTGATTGTTGCGTGTGTGATGGTGTGTGTTCATGACAGAATTTCGATATCTTGGTCTGCGGGGAATTCAATGACGTATTTAAATTCCTTGGTAATTTTTTCGGTTTTAGGAGGCAGGTCGAATGACTCTACGACGTTACCGGTCTTGTCGTTGAGGAAGAGGAGTCCTGCTTCGGTTGTGTTGGCGTGCACGGCGAGGATGTCGTTGTCGTAGGTGTAGGTTTGTAGTTTGACGGTTTCGACTTTGACAAGTTGATTTTTGGAAGCGGGTAATGCGTATGATAGGACAAGCCGTGTGGTGTGGTCTTCGTGTGTGTTGTGTATGGCGAGTTGTGTTGCGTGTGCTTGTCGTTTGTTATTACCGAACAGCAAGTTGCCTCCCCTGGAGAGGAACTCTTCATCGTGTTTGAGTGTGTGTACACTGACGGCTTCGTCGACGCCTGCGTAGAGCACAAGTTCTGCGTCAGGCGCGCCGAGTTGGCCTAGGCATCCCTCGCCGACGAAGCTGCCATCCAAATAGATGCGCGTGGCAGCGTCGGCCAAGAAGCTAAATTCCGAGGTGTTACGCAGATAGAACACACGGTACGCGGCGCGAGAGTCGGCAAGTACGACGTGGTGGAAGAGCTCCGCAGCCAATTCGAAGGTGCCTAGCTCGACACGTTGCTGTCCCATTTTGTGTGGCAATTGACGACCTGGAGGAAGCAACACACGCAGGTTTCCGAAACCTGCTCGACACTCTCTAACGGCCACCTTGCGGCAACTCGCCGACAAAGGTGCCGCCCCGAAGCCTGCAGCCGCCATAAGCATAGGCGGCGGTGCCGCCTGCGGCACCGCCTTCCGCAGATCCACCCATTGCTTTGGCTGCACACGTGGCTCCCGCTCGCGAGACGGATTGCCCGAACTGAAGTAAATCGCCGCATCTCCTGGAAAATCTAGTCGCGACTGCTGCGTGACTTCAGCGTAATACTCCACCTCACAACGTGCCAGCCTCGCACCCGTGAAGCGGCAGTCATACACCGGACGCCAAGAGCAATCACCCACCAGAAATTCCAATTCCAACTCCACCGAGACGTCTCCAGATTCTTCGTCCGCGGTTGTGGACGCCTCCACAGTGACTTCGATGTCGCAAATTTTCTCCGTCCGCTTCAACTCGGCATACCCCAACACTTCCCGCAGCGTTGAGGATGCATCCGAGTATTGGATGCGTCGAAAACGCTCTCCTAACTCTAATTCCAACTGCGACGACTGGGCACAGATCAAATCTCGCAGACACGCCAAATCCATCTCCAGCTCCGTCCTCTCCAACTCCATTTCACATACACGCTCTGAACTGTCTCCCATTACTCTACAAACAGAATCCACCATCGTACGATTTACAGGATCGCGGGTTCGACGCCCGTCTCGACCACAACGCCCGTCTCTGCCACAACACCGGCCTCGACCCTCCTGCCGACCGTCCGTCTTCTGCGCTTCCTGATTACCAGCTGCGTTCCCACCTTCTTGACATTCGCCTTCTTCACACTGACACTCTTCATACTCACCCTCTTCTCCGTTCTTCAGCTCACTGGTCGGACCTTCTCCGACTTGCGGTTCAACACCTTGCGGTTCACCGTCCTGCGGTTCAACACCCTGCGGTTCACCGTCCTGCCAACCGGGTCCGTGGTTGTGCCAGGGTTTGAAACCGGACGGGTCAGCAGTAAGTCCTCCTCGAAACGGCCATGGTCCACGCATGCCTACCTGACCCCCAAACCCTGGACCTCCGCAACCTGGGCCCGCAAACCCTGGGCCTCCGAATCCGGGTCTCATGGTGCAGGAAAGGGTTCTTGGGTCCACCATGTTGGAACACAGTTTCTCCAACACGTTCTTCTTGTTCTCAAGAGACCTAATTCGGCTTGCAGTAAGGGCGTGTTTGCGCAAGGACTGCTTGAGATCATTGTAGATCTCCTTAACGTCTGGAGACATCAACTCAACGAGTGCCTCACGAGTAACATGTCGTTCCACAAACCTACTATTTACCACACGACATGGAATGGTAGAAACAGCAACCACCGCCAGATTTGACGTCGTGTGCAGCAGACATGGGGTTTCGATACGAACCACTGACTGTCCCCCAGACCGTTTCACCTTCACATCACCATGACGAGCCTTGATCATGGCCTGACCATTCACGTAAATCGTCGCCTCCGTAACCTTCATCCGTGTCCGTTGGAACAAGAAAAATTAACAAATTAAAAAGACTGTCTCCCATCCCCATCCATCCCACGGTCCATCCTACAATCCGAACCCCCATCCTATGGTCCATCCCTATAATCCCCATCCACCCCACGGTCCATCCTGCACAGATAATTTTAAATAATTCCTAGCGACCCGAGATCCACTGCTTGGGCATCCCGTTTGACTTTTTGACAAACGGATGAGTCCCATTTGGACTTGTTCATATTGACGAACAATGATCGATCGAACTGGAATTTATTTGTTGACATTATGTCAGTCAAATCATCGTCCGTCAAATTGTCTTCGTCTGATGCTTGTTCTTCTAGATATTGTTCATACTCGTCTTCTTGTCTTTGAGCAGCATTGATTATATATTCTTTTAGCATATCCCGGTCTATCTCTTGGTTCTTTGGATTCTTGTGTTTCAGTACCAAGTCCGCACAAAGATTGGTTCGTTCGATGTCGGTTCTTAAAGAAGTGGTGAGGACTTCTTGGTTGTCGTCATCATCGAAGTCACTGTCGTTCATGCCCTCTAGCGCAGCCAACAGGTCCTTGTCGTCGATGTTGCCAAGAGCCAAATCCAATATATCTTGCTCTGAAGAGTTGCTGCTATAGTTTGCAGCACCCGTATCTTCACTATCCGCATCTTCGCCTCGGCTGTGATCACCGCCGATGTCTTCACCGCCGATGTCTTCACCGCCGATGTCTTCAACCATGTTCTGTCCGACAACCTTATTCTGTATAGCAAGTTGAGCTACGTAGAATTGTCGAAGATTGGTGAGAGTGTCATCTTCTTGTTTGTGCTTATCTTCATCAGCTAATCGTTCCAATTCTTCACCGCGTGCTTCAAATCCATGCCAGATCAATTTGCGAGCTACATCCTCAGCATCCTTGCCTTTGGGCAAAAGCTGAGTGGAGATGAGATGTTGCACTTGGCGTTCATCGTTGTCTTCACGGTCAAACAAGTCATCATCTGCATCCTCACTGGACACATCCTTTCCCTCCTGCAAAGCCCTAACTAAATCACGCTCCTCCTCACTCATGATTTCAAGCCGGCATTCCAACTCTCCAGTAAACAACGGGTCTTGTCGCCGTTCCTCCAGGTCATCGGGGACCATGACTAGGGTCGTGCCCTCAATTGGAAACTTGTCTGGACACCACATGTGCTGTTCGTAATCATAACCATCATTCGGAAAGTACTCTATATCCTCATTCCAATCCCCTTCCTCAGAGGAGCCGCCGTACTCGCCTCCGTACTCACCCTTCATCCCCGCCATTTAATATTTCGACAGCCCAGGGCCCAGCCGCACGTTGTACAAAAAACCAATACAGAACTACATGCACATCCTGATAGCTTTGCCTGATAGCTTTGGTGGAAATGCTAAGGAAGAGAGGTCTTCTTGGGAGGAGAATTTTTGGAAATTAGGGGCGTGATACCCGGGATTCCAGACTCCCTGGTCGGGGGTTAAAAAATTCTTACAAGATGCGAGGATGCTCGATGCGGGGGTGCTCGAGTGCCGCGGAAGAAACACGACTGCCACTGTTGGCCCTGACTGTGATAAACGCTCCGGGCGCCGTCATTAGTATTGGAGGTCAGAGCTCGCGGATTGTGAGCCGGAAACAACATAGGCGCGTGGTACATGTCGAGGACTACGACGACTGCGAGCCATGGCTGTGGCAGAACGACCCCTACAAGACAGGGCTGCGTGCCTCTGCGTGGACCGAGTGGGTCGACCAGTCGCCACGACGCCGGTCATCGCCCCGATATACACCCCGACGGCGATACTCAGAAGTGATTGAGTATCCCTCATTTTCACACCGCGAAGTGGTGCAGGAGTACCCGCCATCAGCTGCGCCGCCATTAGCTGCGCCGCCTTGTCACCATACGTGCGCTCATATATATTCTCATGGACCTCATCCATGTTCGAGCCATCCCCTCGCTCATCATAATTGCTCAACAGAGTACCGTCCTTTGGACCACCACTCGGGACCCAACCACCTGTCGGGACCCAACCACCACTCGGGCCTCAGCCAGCACCGCCATATCCAGTCACCTTCGTTCTGCAGCCAGCCATCCGCCGTGGGCTCGACAAACGTGGCCTCGACGGACGTGGCCTCACAGCACATACCGGACGAAACGGTCACGCTTCAACCTCCCCCTTTCCCGGTCATAGTGCAGCCTCCGCCGATCGTGGTCACTAGGCGTGCAGCATGATCCTTTTTTTACGCTTAAACGGTCAGGTACCGTCGTAGTCAAGTACTATCGCGGTTGGTTAGCTGGTTATCACCGCGGGTGTTGTGCACCAACCATCACGGATAAGGGACCGTGTGCGGGATAGCATCAAGATCGTGTGCGGGATAGCATCAAGATCGTGTGCGGGATCTTTTATCGAGAAATTTGGATTGAAACTTGTCACCCACTTTCTTGCCAGTTGGTGAATAATTACCAACTACTCTACCCGTTTTCTTGGCTAGTCGGGCGTTGTGTATATTGAGCTTCTTTTTAGCTTTAGCTTCTTTTATGGTATTGACCTTTTTCTTCTTTTCTGACCTTTTCTTGGCCTCGTCCTCTTGCTGAGGTGTCCGCGGTTTCCACATCTTGGTTCCAGACCTTTGTCGCTTGGTTGGGCACTTGGCGTCTTCATCATCTAGCAACCCGGAGGCGGCTACGGCAGACTCATCCCATGTCTTCTCATCCGCTATATCTTCATCGTCCAGCTCCTTGTAGACCGTCTTAACCTTGCTGCATCCTACTTCCGACGCCTTCTTCTCCTTGCGCGTCTCCATGGACAAATTCAGCAGCAACATGTCCACTGGCTCTTCGTCCAAGTCCAAGACCTGTGGTGCTCTAATCATCTTTCTTACTCGCCAATTTGTTTACTTACTCTGGGTGCTGTTAAATTGGGTGCCTACTACGACCAATTTTCACACCAAATAAAAACTCATCCGCGGGCATCATTCCATCCCACGTCATGGAATATTTCACCACACCAGCGACACCACAACACACACCAGCGACACCACAATACACACCAGCGACACTGATCAGAACACACGCCCGCTAGAACACACGCCCACTAGAACACTAGTTAGCATGTCGGTTTGTATGAGCTGGGAAGTTGGAGAGGAGAAGGTATTCATCGAATTGTTTCGCGAACAGGGCATCAGAAGCGATGCAGCCGACAATGTCTTGGCGCAGTCCTGCATGTTTCTGTGCGAGACAACGAAAGCCAGCCATGAGAAGCACGGGTATACCGATAAGGCCAACAACTGAGAAGATTACGAATTCGAAGACATCAGAAGGAGCCAGAACAAAATGTACCTGACTGATCATGGTCCCATCTGGATCAGATATACCATCATAATAGCACAGATGTAACAATAGCTGTTGTGCTATCGAGTGAGGCTCGAAGCTGGATGATCGTTTATATAAACCAAATGCTCTCCTCCAGTCGGAGTACTGATCATCTTCCTTCAAATGATTGACCCACTCCTCGAACCTCAACGTCATCAAATCGCCAGTCGGTTCGACTGCATCACAGCTTTCACCGTAGCTTTCTCCCGTAGCCTCAATTTTCCCCGTAGCGTACATTTTCCCCGTAGTGTACACTTTCCCCGTAGTGTACACTTTCTGCCGGGGATGCATTACTCGGAAGGCCAGATGTTCCGCGGAACCATTACAGCTACCCAGCTTTATCGCCACTACTGGCGATGGTTCGGATACGGTTCGTCGTCGGATTATCGATGTGTCGTTTTCAGCGGGCCAGTGGGACCTACGGAGAGGCATCTCCACCTCCACATCAAACTGAACTTTCCATCCCGCGTTGAAGAATATCCGAACCTCGGCATCTACCGTCTCGCCTTTCAGCTTTCGCGGCTTACCCCCTGAAGAAAGGTACTGTCCGGTCAGAGCGGGAATGGGAGTACCACTAGCGGCTAGGGG
>NW_011645847.1:0-6515 GCF_000223845.1 Gregarina niphandrodes | reverse complement strand
GGGGGGGGGGGGGGGGGGGGGGGACTTAGGCTATCATCTCCCGTAACGAGAGAGGCATCCCGTTTAGCTTACGAAAGCTGGGAACCAATTTAACTAATGTTCGAGACCCATCTTGCACATGAAGTGGTGCTGGCCAAAACATGCGTCCTATTTTTAGATCCGGGAAATCTAGATAGTTGCTTCGACCTCCCGGAATACTCTGTTTCATAGACCAAGCAAAATCAACCAACTTAGCCCAATCCTCATAGACTTCTTCTTCTGGATTTCTAAATGACACACGCCCAACGTCAAGTAGACACGACGAACCTTCGGGCAGTGGGCTACTTAATGAAGTCGTGGATGAAGTTGTAAATGAAGTCGTGGATGAAGTTGTGAATGAAGTTGATTGGAACCAATCTAAGTTAGCGGAAGCCGCAGCCTCGTATAACGGCAAGCACCAGCTCTTGTCATCTTTGCATAACAGCCAGTCCTTTATTACTGATGAAAAGGAGCTTTCATAATCTCCGTCAACACGAAAGCTAGGCTTCGGACCAGGCCACCACGAATGGACGTATTTCCACTCCGGCGTCTGCAACCATTCGGCTACCAGTGGCACCTGTAGAGAGTTGGTGTCTTTAAAATAATGAAGTAAGATGGTCTTGGTCCCAGACACCATCTAGCTCCGATTCCTGAGCATATGGTACAGCCAAAAAGTTGCATGCAAAAATCTAGCAAAAATCTATCCAGCAAAAATCTATCCAGCAAAGAAGACCACTCCTTGGGAAACTCTTCAAGAAACTTTTTCGGTCACGAGTCCTTTTCGGGTCGACCTTTGGCAGTGTGGATACCTGTGGAGATGAGCCCAGGGCCCAAATTGGCCGCTGCTCAATAGCAGCTCAGGTCTTCATAATCGAGCAGGTCTTCATAATCGAGCAGGTCTTCATAATCGAGCAGGGCTTGCAAAATCGAAACGGAGAACCGATTCTTGGCCTGTAACCGATATCCATTTGTAGTCGGTGTCACAACCTCTCCATATGTTGTACTCCAGAAAAAGTACTGTTAAATCTGCCTTTTTTAATTAGCAGAGGCACCTTGCTTTTGTTGGTAGTTTTTGATGGCGAGCTTTATAGCATCTTCGGCAAGTAGGGAGCAGTGTACCTTAACGGGTGGTAACGAGAGGGACTCAGCGATGTCAGTGTTCTTGATATTCAGAGCATCTTTGACCTTCATGCCCTTGATTAATTCGGAGGCGAAAGAAGTAGAGGCGATAGCGGAGCCGCATCCGAAAGCCTTGAACTTCACGTCTTCAATAGTGTCGTCCTTGACTTTGATTTGTAGTCGGATAACGTCGCCACATGCAGCCTTTCCGACTACCGCGGTTCCTACTTGAGATTCCGTTTTCGCAAACGCACCCACATTTCGAGGTTTGGTGAAATGCTCATGCACCATGTCAGAATAGGTCCGTCGAGTCGCACCGAATGCAACCGTTTGATTACCTCCCAGCGCTGGGTTTGCCTTCACTGCATTACTAAGTCTGTTGGTAGCATGACCGCCAACTAATTTCAAGGTTCTTCTGCCACTTAACATTCACAGACAACCTAATTTTTATTCACCGGAGAAAAAGTGAGCCCTGGAATCAGGACCAGGCCTGGAATCAGGACCAGGCCTGGAATCAGGACCAGGCCTGGAATCGGGGCCAGGCCTGGAATCATAGCCAGGCCTGGAATCATAGCCAGGCCTGGAATCAGGACCAGGCCTGGAGTCACTACTCGGTTTCAGGAATGATATACTGCAAGCAAACCCGTACCGAGGAGACCATAATGACGATGAGTATATACTCACGAGGGCAGGGTATCCATTTTACGGACACATATCTAGCGGGCTGAGAGTGGTTGGACCAACAAACAATCGATAGCCGGAAAGTACTCAAAAAAGTATTGGTCCTCTTGACTGGCTGCGGGATGCAAACCGCTGGTCGATGTCCTCTTTATCGTTTTCTCCCTGAGAACTTGCCGAGCTTCCACGGGGATCAGATGGTCGTAATTCTTTAGCGCGCAATGCCTCCCGAATTCGTTCGTTAACAGGTAAATCAGGTTCGGAATAATCTTCTTGCCGCCATTTTCTTCGTTACGAAGCACGGCGAGGCTGTCCAACTTAAGATACCTCTCGCTGTTGAGACCACTCGCTCTCTGAAAGTGGGCCAACTTGGTCTCGTACACGAAGTCTCTCCAAATGTCAGACACTTGCACTTCCAGATCAGTAACAACAGCTCCTCCTTCCTTCTCACCATTTGGGTCTTCGAATTCAGCTGTCACACTCAAATCAACACGACCCCAACCTCTCCGACCGTCTTCACTTGCTACTTCGAACCTCATAAAATCAAGGTCGCCAACTTGAAAAAACCTCTCCAAATACTCGGCGGCAGTTCTAAGCATTCCTACCAAGGCTATCTGCATTACGGCCTCCTGCCGTCCCCCGCCCCAGTGGCCGCGAGTGCCCAGGGTGCTTCTACTGCACGGGCTCGGGCTTATTTCCTTCACGTACTCAAAGCTCGCATGGCATCCCGCCAACGACTACCGCCCTGTCTCTTCCGCTTCTACGCCCAGTCATTGCGAGGCGCACGACCAGCTACCGACTTACTCTGCCGCATCGTCTCTTGGCCCACTATCTTCGCTTCCTCTCGCTCCTGCTTTCCCGTCTCGAACGGCCGGAGTCGGACTCCTGGTAGTGGTTTTTCATCCTTCAGCTTCTCGGCCTCGTTCCTCTCAAGTCGCTCGGCCTTGATTCTCAGGACGGCCAGGAAAATTTCCTTTCGGCTCGCAGATTCGATGCAGTCGACGGGGGATACGCCGCAAGCGCGGCATCGATGAGCTGGCACCGGAGCTAGGGGAAATACTTCTTCCAGCGCCTGCTGAGCCGCACCATCCGTCGTATGCGCTCGGAGAGAACGTCGTAGCCCACTGCGCCACGTGCGTATCTCTTCCTAATGGCCCAGTCGACGACCTCTTCAGTTGGAGTCGTGTCACCTTGGGGCAGGTCGGAACATGTCTCCGGGTCGGCCTTAGGGCAGTGCGCAGAGATATACCGCAAGGCTTGGCGAGTTGAAGGGCCGAGGTTGCCAAACATCTCGTTGGCCTTCATCAGCCAGGCATCCACCGTCTGCTCACTCGTGCATCTGGGTGGTCATTGGTACTTTCCCTCCGCCTCATTACGTCTTTGATGTTCCACGGAGCCGGGAATAGGCTGTCGAAGTACGCCAACTCCGGGGTGGCGTATTTGTCGTTACTGAGTTTGTCCATCACTAGAGCGAGCAGGCCATGGTGACCACTTATCGGAGAGACTGTCCATGCGCTCGGTGTGACCAAATAAGTCACTACTGCAAGTATGTGAGGTCACGGTGTAGTCTCAAGGGACAATCGTCAACTGCGTGCCGAACACGTATGCTCTGTAGGGACGACCGGTATTTTACCGCAGAGGGGGAAGCTCCACGCTCTCCAGAGAATGCGCGCTCCGCAAGACTTCAAAGAGTTAAGATCACTACTTGGCTTACTTTCGTTCCACAGACGGTTCGTACCCGCGTTCTCCGACGAGGTACAACCCCTACAAGAACTGATGAATGCACACAAGACCCTACCTTTCATATGGGAGGACCACCATGAGGCGGCCTTCCAGGAACTAAAGAACCTCGTAGTAGGCGCTGAACCCCTGCAATCACTAAGAACGGAAGGCCAGTTGGTTCTCAACACCGACGCTAGCGGATACGCTATCGGCGGCGTGTTGTGCCAGGTCGTGGATGGTGAAGTAAGCGTCATAGAATACGGGAGCACGAAGCTCACCAACGACCAAGTCAGCTGGGACACGCGCGAACGAGAGCTGTGGGCAGCAAAAATACTTTGTCCAGAAGTGGGATGGTTACATCAGACTCAGGTGGACGTTAGTCCTTACGGATCATCGCAACCTATCCTTCTTGGCGAAAGCCGATAACCGTAAGGTAGGCAGATGGGCGCTAACCCTTCAGCAGTACGACCTGATGTTCTCTTACATCCCAGGAGAGTCCAGCATGACGCGCTCAGTCGACTGATCGACGGTGACCCGGACGGAGACTCCGACCTCGACAAGATGGGCCTCAGGTGTTTCTGCGTCCAAAAGCTTGACCATACCGCATTGGATTGTCCAGGTCCCAAGGACTTCATGCGAGAGTTACCCGTCCCTCGACAGCGAGCACCAGCTAATCACACGAGACGATGGTCTTAAACTACACGCGCGCACGGGTAGGACCTACGTCCCCACTACACTGAGGTCTAAAGTCCTCGCATGGTATCACGTGGGCGCAATAGGCGGACACATGGGCGTCACCAAAACCAACACAAGATCTTCTTGTAAGAAGAACTAAGACTGACCGTACTCTACCCGCGTTCACTGAGAGAGTGAAGCGTGAACTTCTTCCAACATATCATGGGCGAACGCCCAATAGGCTAAGCGAACTACAGACCATAGACCACTGGCTACGACCATTACTACAACAACGCAAACTATCTGAGCTACCATCGGCACCGAACTTTACACTACCCATGAGGGTCGTGAAGGAACGCGTTGCACACGACTGCCGCCCACTACTGCCCTACATCGACGATGCAGGCCGTTTTCCCAACATTCAGAGCTGTTGGCCGATAGTAACATGGGGCGTGCAGCAACCTCTGCTCGCGAAGATTGACCTCAGCAAAGCGTTCCACGCTATCCCGTTACTGACCCGGAGGCATTCCAACACGGAGGCAAATACTACGCTTACAACTGCATGCCGATGGGCGCCACTAACGCGTCGAAACACTTCCACCACACAATGGGTACCATTCTCAAACAACTAGCATTTGCCGAACACATAAGATTCTACCAAGATGATATCTTCATCGCTGCCGACAACCACCGACAACTAACCAACCGATATGACCAGACCAAACGATTCCTTACCACCTACGGCTTCAAAGTTAATACCGAGAAGTCACAACTCAAATGCAACAGCATACAGGGCTATGAACTCAAGCTACTACAGTAGAAGGTGAAAGACAATAAGATATTATCTACTGTAACTGTTTTATCTATCTACTGTAACTGGTTTAAGAATCAACCGATACTAAGATACCAACCACAACCGAATAAACCACTTAGACTATACATTGATACTAGCAACGTCGCCGTGGAGGTGACTACTACAAGGTCGCAGGATCACTGCTCTATTCTGGTGGCCAGGCCTAGCCAAAGACGTCAGAGACTTAGTCAAGGGTTGCTTCGTGTGCACACGATACCTGCCAACACTCAACAGAAAGACGGTGGGGACGTCAGCAATGGCGTCATTTCTCGACAGAGTCAGCCTAGACCTGATCGGACTACGCATGTTCGCAGCACCCACTACATACTTGTGATTATAGAGCAGCACGGTTCCTAGTAACACGAGTGGTCCAAAGCGAAGATACGCAGGTGATAACTGACGCCTTTGCACAAGGGTTCGTTGCGTACTTCGTTCGGTGTGCCGCGGCAGGTCTACGTAGAGAACGGCAGTGAGTTCGAAGGCGCGTTTGCAGCGTTCGTAACAAAAGTATTACGGGTGGATATCGTAAAGTCACCACCGTCCGTTTATGCCGTTGCTCCTTGGCAACGGCATAAACAAAAGCAGTCACAAAGCCCTCGAGAGCCGAATTGCGAAAATCAATGCGGACTCCCCAAATGACAGCTACGAACTGCTAGTTGCCCTAGCAACGTACACGCACAACGCGACCCCGCACGCCGCTACAGGCTTAGCGCCGATGACCGCCGTAACAGGTCGAGAACCGACTATACCCGGTTGCTTTACAACACGCACAGCCCCTCCGAGGATTGTTCGAAATCCAGTCTGTTTGGAACGTTGTTCGGTGGACGTCGCTGTCCTTGCGTGGTATAACCGACGTTTCCAACACTACTTCACAAGTCAAGGAACTCTCCCTGCCCTTTCCTGCTGCTAGGATTACGTGGCGCAAATAGGTACGGGCTTCCTCCCACAAACGATTAGAGGTGCTCTCTGCCGAGCCGCAGACTATCTTGCAGTCCGAAGCTTCAGGCGAATAACGTTTAACCGCATCCTGAACCGCATAGACATCCGCAGATTGAGGACCAAAACGATAGCAAGTACGTCCCCAAATTGGGCACGTTGCGAGTTCGATACTGTCCAGGCAGAATCTGCTTTCCGTTACCGTCACCCGTTACCGTCACCGTCGCCCGTTTTCCGAACCCTCGACGCAAATGGACATTTCGCTTCGAGAACATTCTGCTGTTGGTCCATGATGGTTTGTGATTTGTCCCTGAAGGATCTTGGAATGCGATTATCCCCATACAATTTGTCTAGCACTGCATCCGACGTAATACGGGTCGCCAACACTCGCTCGAGCCCTCGAATTATGTCTTCGGAAGCACCGGCTGACATTACAGCGGACGAGCCAACAGGATTGATTACAGCAAGGTACTGTGCATCAGATATTTTCCCGAACCAAAAGCTAGTCTTGTTG